>NC_041396.2:133740555-133893055 GCF_900747795.2 Erpetoichthys calabaricus | reverse complement strand
CACGACATGTTACATTGCTCGTCGGGTCTTTTCACGTCTCCCTATGTGCGCATGCGTGACAGATGAATGTAAGGAAAGCCAGGAAAATTATCAATGACTTCTGTCATGAAAGTCTTGAACTACTCTTACTATTACTATTACCTTCAGGCAGATGATACCGTAGCATCAGGTCTTTTGGACAGCTTCTTCCATCAAGCTGTTAGAATGCTAAACTCTGCACAGTGACTGGTACTAATCCTTATCAACATCCCATCCTGTAACACACACATACATGCTGCTGATACATCACATCTGCAAATTCAATTGTACCACATATTTTTTGTGCTTTTAATATGCACTGTATAGAGTATGAGTTTGGTGCAGATCTACTCTAACTGGTACCTTGTCTGTTACCCCAACACTGCTTTTAACCCAAGTTCTCACTCCTTCATACATATCCTGTACAATCCTCACAAACTTCTTGAATTTACATTTAAATGTATATATTATGTGTATACGCTATTATGTTAATATTGCTCTTCTGCTGTGGGCCTTGCATACAAGTTTTTTTCACTCACTTATACATGTGTTAAGTGATGTGACAATAAAATTGACGACTTGATTGCTGCATATTAAGTCTCTCTCATTCCAACTCAGTCTCAGGACATAGGAAATGTGAATTTCCAAGAAGCAATTTTTGCAACACTCTTTCCTTTTGTTACTCTACAATATATGTATTGTAATGGAAATTTGAATACATTAAAAAGGAGTCAGTGCACAAGTTTTCTCGTCTGTTGACCAACCTTCTGTCAGTAATATGCTTCTGATTAGATGGATTCTATATAAGGGTTGTATAAACATTTTTGCAACACCATAGTTTGAAGATACTCTAGGGAAAACTAGATATAGTTGCTAAAAATCTAAATTTCAACAGCCTTGCACAAGCAAAAAATAATAGTTTAAACAAGAGAATATAACCCCTTTTTGTCAGAATTACTACTGTTGTGGGCCAGCCAAAGTGAGGTGTATCAATGAGCTCCACTTCTCCTTTCCCACAACCCACAATCTATTAAGCCCTTTCAGTATCCTAACAGTGTTTAAATCATAAGAATTGGCTCTGCATACATTTTTAAACCACCTGTGAATGATAACTGCTTCTCCACCACACCAAAAAAAAAAAAAATCAATAATGTTGTTTAAAATGTACATCTCTTCACATGCACTAGAAAGCAATCATTTTACAATGCTGCAGTAGCAAGTGGGATATTTTAAATTTAACAAATTAAAAAATGCACACATTTCCTCTTAATTCTGACTATATATACATATGGTCACAGAAGACATGAGACGAATGGCTCCATACCCACATATATATTTGAAGGGAACCAAGTAGCATTGTTTCCGTAAAGGTCTGTAATAGACAATGAGTCCTGGAGTCAGAGAAATGGTGACACAGACTACAGTGGTTAAGAGAAATGCTGGAAGTCAAAGTGAAAGAGTCCTTTGTAATGACACAAGTGTCCAAGTAACGATGACCCCTAAAAGAGAGGCAACACAACCCCACTGTTATTCTAAGGCCAATCAGATGGCAAAGAGTTCCTTTTATGTGGATATAGGTTCCTAGATCATTTGTGAGCCACAAAGCAAATTGAAGAGCTAATCCCATCAGCAAGGCTCATCCAACCGTGGTATGAAATATTACGTTAAATCCCATGTTTCAGGAACTTGTCCGTCCCTGGCAATAATGACCAGTGGCAAATGACTAGGAGGTAAAGGACCAGAGGAACAAATGACAAGACTGTGTCCTTGCGAGTCTGTTCATAGACTTCCCGCCATGGTTTTAGAACTTTAGGGAAACGTGTTCAGCCTAAGGGGTTAAGTGTTTTGACTCTCACAAAAGAAGACATAGCTGGAAATACTGCCCCTACTGGCAAAATGATACCTGGAGGTGGATTGAGTATCAGTAGTACGAAATTGTGGTGCCCTGTGAAATTGCACTGTTGCTCAGTTTCAGACACTGGGAAACTGGAGAAATAACCAAATGACCAGGGGATGGGAGACATAGACAACGACAACTGTTTAAAAAAACAGAATTCTGGTTTATTCCAGATGTGCCAATAACAATTTACAGAAATGTCTTGTAAATATGTACAGTTCAATGCAAGAACACACACAGATTACTTCCAACCAAAAACTATATACATATCGAAAGTAAGCTATCCACTCTAATATATACAAACGTTAAACACTGTTCTCTCTGCTGTTACTGCACAGCAAAAAGAAGTATCTACAAGCCCGAAGACTGGTCAAAAAATGACCCCTGGAGGACTGGACTTCAGTTTTATAACACTAGCGTGTTTGCCTATCCAATCAGTAATTTAGTCTTCTGGGGATCACCAACAGAAAATTATGTTGAGTCACGCACCCCACATCCTCCTTCGATCAGGTGCGGTGTCACTAATTTAAACTTTCCTTTCCTTGCACACACATGTAAGTTTGCAACCATGTCACACCGGCTCCTCATTTTCTTCTCCAGATAAGTTGTGTGGTGAATTTTTTATCTACTTCTTTTCTCTGCATATGTTCTCTCTCTGCTGGCACCCTCTTAAATCGCAGCGCCCTGCACTTGCATTCCCACAGCGGCTTTGCCCATACGCTCTGCCTTCGTGCCACCTCCATTTGAAAAACATGCCTGGCGATAAAACATTAGCTTTGAATACACGCCTTAACGTAGTGCCGGTCCAGTATGAGAGAAGCCCAGAGAAGCCCTTTAACTTTCAAGGCCTTTGGGGTTACTAAACACCAGTGTAACTTTGCTCCACCACTGCATTCTCACCCACTGGAGCGCTAAATACCGTGATAAGCTAAAGATTGATTAATAACGATTACTTTTGTGTCTGCAGACTCGGCTAACTAAAAAAATGAATTCTAACTGTGCTTTTTTCTATTACAGGCAGGTGGCATGAACATTGGCGGTTTTCCAGATGGACCTAAACCACTCATTGGAGTAGCCACCTCCCCCTACAGTTTTCATCTCGGAGAGGGGCAGTGTCACAGAAGACTTCAATACATTAAAATAATTAGCTTACTAATGTGTCTTAATGTTCCACATACGCACCACATGTACAAACAAAGTCTCTTCCTCAAGAGCCCCTTCAAATTATTCACACAGTAAGACATGAATCAGCATCTCCAGAGGTTGTGGAACAGTGTGTAGCTGGACATAGTGTAACTCCCAGTGCTGACAACTGGACAGCTGGCTTAGGCTGAGAGGAGAGGGCCAGAGGCTCAGGCTGAACTGTAAAGATTAGAGTGTGAGGACTAGAAACAGTGGCTTCATTAAGATATAAGGAGGAAAAAAAAGTACAGTGGATGGCTCAAGCAGAGTAGCAACAAACACATGAAGAAAAGGCTCAAATGAGAATCAGTGAAAATTGAAACTAGTGACTCTTTTTTTTAAATCTGCAAAAATCTGAGGCTTCTGTTGGAGAATTGATTACGTAGCTCCCCCTTTGGTACAATTAATAAATGTTCACAAAGAGTTCAATACATATTGTACTATTGCATGTTTACACTATGCAAATGGTCAAAAATCATATCCAATTAACCTTTCCCATAACCAAAAATACTGTGCAAATACTGTTCAACATATCCAAGAAAGTTTAGAATACAGAAAAAGAACTGCCAAATGAATGCACAAAGAACTCCATACTAAAACCAAAATCTTGCATAATGCATCCTGAAATCTAAACCAGTGTAAAAGCCAAAATACTCAATACAAAGGCAACTAGTCAAACCCCCAAAAAATCCAAATCAAAGTAAAACACAAATGTGAAAACAATGCACAAAAGGGAGCCAAACAACAAAAGCAAAACAGTTAGTGTCTTGGCAGTTTGCCCTTAAATAGGCCTCTGGCAAGGCTTTCTAGAGGACTAATACAAATATAATAATATGGACTAATACAAATATAAACAAAATTTACATAATTACAATGTCATTAAAATAATTTTCCAACATAAGATCAACAAATGAATGCATTTATTATTTTTTATATACTTCCCAATTATTATTTTTTTTCTTAACAAACTTATTGATTAAATTTGCTGGCCAGGTTTCATTAAATTAAATAAATTAAAACATTAACTACCAATTAAATTATTTGATACCTCCAAGTGACACTTATACACTATGTCCTCACAGGTGGTGCAGTGGTAGTGCTGCTGCTTTGCAGTAAGGAGACTGTGGGTCCGATTCCTCCCTGTGTGGATAGTGCTTTGAGTACTGAGAAAAGCGCTATATAAATGTAATGAATTATTATTATTATTATGTAGTATTACTTTTAAAGGTAAAATTTCCATCTTTTTATACCTCATTTATTTTCTTTTGTGTGTTTTTGCTTTGAAAAAAAATCTTTCAAATTTTTTAAAAATTATATACATTTATCATATCTCAAGGGACAAGCAAACTTCAATATACAAAATTCATGCAAAAAATTGTGTTCCCACAAGTTCAGATATTTGTGTGACTATTAAAAGTTACTATAAAAAGATGCATTTTATAAAACCTGACTGATGCTGCCTGGGTATTGGAATAAGTGGGCTGATCAAAAGAGTGAATCAATCAAATGAACAGCAGCTAAAATCAGAAGTAGTTGGCAAAAAAAAACAAAAAAAAAAACTGATACACTCAAAACGGCGTCTTTTGCAGAGGTGTAGCTGATGCGGTATGTTTATTTGATGTATTAAAAAAATAGTAAAAAGACCTGACCTTGTTTATTCAATAGTTAAAGTGAAACTTAAATTCACTTAATGATGCATCTTTTATTTGTTATTTTAGAAAATGTAGCAATAAGCAAATAGGGAGCAATGGCAAAAGGAACAGTAAGCATCTGAATTTAATAACCTTTTAAAGTCAAATGACACTGAAAATAACAAAGCAAAAGCTGCATTCAGGAACTAATCAAGAAAAAGACTTGATACCAGGCAAATATAGAATATAAAATGCAGTCTTTCTACAATGATAACCTGATTTTATTTTTTGCCCTTGTCTGTGGTGTTTTATCAATTAGCACTATCAGTATTTTTTATCAGCTGCATTGTTAGGCAAGCTTTAAAAATCCATGTTATTGTGTGGCATTTGGGAACTGGCAGTATTTTAAGGATGTTCTTAGCTTACTTAGTGTTAATTTATTTAGTTAGCACATTAAAAATGTAGAGAAAGTACACATTTCTCACAAAACCTGTGTCAATTCCAAATATTGTTAATCAGCTTGTTTGTGCCTGAATGTATTCTGTGAATTGGAAATCAGCCAACATTGATGCCTGTTTTGAATGCTGCTTTGCACAACTAGATCTATTTATGATAATTATAGTCAATAAAATCATAAAAATGTGTATTATTTAGTTATGTGTAATAAAAAGGAAGGACAAATAACACAAAGTACTATTTATTTTAATTTCTTTATAATCCTCAAAGGTGTGTCTTCATTTAAAACAATTTCCACCTGCAATGAATTGGCTTGCTACTCTTCACCGACCTAACTTAGACGAGGGTAAGGCTAAAAGAGAAACCCACTGCCTGCAAATGTACTTTGTGCCAAAGCCCTTTCCCACCTCTTAACCAAATTCATACTTTCTCACCAGTACTGAGGGCAAATAGTGAGCTGCAATCAGCAAACAGACATGCATTAAAAGTGCATTTCAAACAGACATTCATTTTCATGATAGAAAAATAAAAGGAAAACTCTAGATATTGGCAATACTAAATCCCTTTTGTTTACCCTTTCAAACAACTTTAAAGATTTACTTACAGTATTGAAAAAAAAACATTAAGGAAACAACACCTGGTACTGTTAAACACAAAACACACTGAAAACCCTGTAGAATTCAGACCTCAACAAAACTTGCAGAAACTCTGCTTTGAAAATGAAATGTAGTTAAGGGATGCGTTATAAACATTAAGGTATGGGGCAGCCACCTATATATTTGAATAAGGCTGCAATAATGGAGATTTGGCAACACAGAAGTTTACATAATGAGTCCAACAATAGAGCTGAATACAAGTGGAGGTTGTCTGGCTTTTAAAGCAGGTAGGCAGAAGTGATGTCATTGGGGTGCTGGAAACCAGAAGTGATGTCATCGGGTCGGAACTGGAAGTGACATTGTTAGAATCAGGCAGAATTTCTCGTGTCTGCTCTGCAGAGATAAAAGAAACAGGTTTAATGCACCCCCTGGCCTGGCGTGGAATTACTTTCTTTTGGTCCTCCTAGCTGCCTCCCATGTGCACATATGTGACAGTATATATATCAATTTACCTATTTTTGTATTTATTTATTTAAAGAGCTTCAGGAAAAAGCCAAATTTCCCCTAGGGACAAATAATGTTCTATCACCCCATATAATGACAGGCTCAAAAGGCTATGGCTGGCTGCTACATGTCCAGGTCATAGGCCTAGAAAAAGATGGACTAGGCCAAGTCAACACCATACTCCACTTAAGTTTCTCAATGTTATTCCTCCAGCTGAAGGTTTAAAGAAAATAAATGACAAAATATAAAAGTATAAAAGTTAAAAGTGAATAAAGGTATATAAAGTAAAAAAAGTAAATAAAGGTAAATATAAACATTAATAACAGAACATTCTTCAAAACATTCTTCAAAACAGACAGTAAATTGATACATTTGAAAACAAAAATATATATACAGTGTATATATATATATATATATATATATATATATATATACATACACATATATGTATACAGTAATCCCTCCTCCATCTCGAGGGTTGTGTTCCAGAGCCACCCGCGAAATAAGAAAATCCGCGAAGTAGAAACCATATGTTTATATGGTTATTTTTATATTGTCATGCTTGGGTCACAGATTTGCACAGAAACACAGGAGGTTGTAGAGAGACAGGAACGTTATTCAAACACTGCAAAAAAACATTTGTCTCTTTTTCAAAAGTTTAAACTGTGCTCCATGACAAGACAGAGATGACAGTTCTGTCTCACAATTAAAAGAATGCAAACATATCTTCCTCTTCAAAGGAGTGCGCATCAGGAGAGAGAGGAAAGCAAACAAATCAATAGGGCTGTTTGGCTTTTAAGTAAGCGAAGCACCGCCGGTACAAAGCTGTTGAAGGCGGCAGCTCACACCCCCTCCGTCAGGAGCAGGGAGAGAGAGAGAGATAGAGAAAAACAAAGTCAAAAATCAATACGTGCCCTTTGAGCTTTTAAGTATGCGAAGCACTGTACAGCATGTCGCTTCACGAAGCAGCTGCACACAGAAGGTAGCAAGGTGAAGATAATCTTTCAGCATTTTTAGACGAGCGTCCGTATCGTCTAGGTGTGCGAACAGCCCCCCTGCTCACACCCCCTACGTCAGGATCAGAGAAAGTCAGCGCGCGAGAGAGAGAAAGTAAGTTGGGTAGCTTCTCAGCCATCTGCCAATAGCGTCCCTTGTATGAAATCAACTGGGCAAACCAACTGAGGAAGCATGAACCAGAAATTAAAAGACCCATTGTCCTCAGAAATCTGCGAACCAGCAAAAAATCTGCGATATATATTTAAATATGCTTACATATAAAATCCGTGATAGAGTGAAGCCGCGAAAGGCGAAGTGCGATATAGCGAGGGATCACTGTATATATATATAGTGACAGATAGGGGGCGCTATCGCTTCCTTGCACCCTCAGATCAGATGCCAAACACCAGATAAAAGTCCAATATGAATTTTTATTGGTACAATACAGTGCATCAAGCACCCTCCACTCCACAATACTCATAAACAATAATCACTACAATAAATCAATAGTCAATCCTCCACTCCAAGATGCGTTGTCACCCTTCCTCCCGACTCAGCTCTCCGTCTGGGATTTCCCAGAGTTCTTTATAGTCCAGGACCCGGAAGTGCTTCTGATCCGTCAGTCTATGTGACTTCCCAGCACTTCCGGGTCAGGTGAAAACTCTACTTCTTCATCCCGGAAGTACGTCATTTCCTCTGTCGCTTTGACTAAGACGTACTTCCGGGTTACAGGGAAAATACAAGTTCCTGCTCCTTCCTGCAGCGTCCTCTGGAGGCCCCCATGGTATCCAGCAGGGCTGTGATGTAAACCTTCACTGTCCATGATGCCCTGCTGGAACTTGGAGCACCTCTATTTTGCAAGAAGGGCTCCACCTGGCAGCCTGGGGGTATTGGCCGGGATGAACGGCCAGTCATATCCCACAATATATAAGACTAGAAGATTATACTCCTTTTCTTTGTTTCATCACCAAATAAACATCATACACAACGCAAACAAATAATATCATAAAACACACAAAATCTAGGTTGGAACATTAAATCCTCATTGTAAAATGAATGCAAAAAATAACAGCAACAATGATGCTGTTCCAAATTGAATGAACCATAAAAACAACTAAACAATCTTACCAATCTGAGTCACGGCAGATGTGAAGCATTTTCCAGATGAAATTCAGAGAAAATACTTCTCTACAGAAATGCAAGGCAATGGTTGCTGGAATTCAGCACTGGTAACAGTCATCAAAAAACAGTGTTTGTATTTGATTTCAAGGTTGTCAAGTATGAAGAAGAAGATCCAGATGAAGAGAGAGAAGTGAGCTGTAAAGTTACTGTATCTATATATATAGAAATGACCTGGAAATTGTTCAATGGCCACATGAAGTCTCACCCTCAAAGGGTCAGCAACTGTCAATCATTTTTTCCTCATTATATTTTAATTAGTGCTGCCTTTTACACAAGGAACAATTCACAGTTTTGCAACAGGACAACAACTTACAGAAACAACTGAATGAATTAAACAAATGGCAAAAGTCACGTAGCATCACTACAATCTGTCTATCTCTGTTCTCAGTTTTAATTAAGAGTCGATGAAGAATGTACAAATCAAATGCAAATTAAATATAGCTAGTAAGAACATACCCATACAGGCAAATAGAAGTATAATTTAGGAAAAGCATGGTTTAAACTGAATAAGGCCATGTACTGGGACACTCTCTCAAAACATCACAGCATTATCTATTATAACTTTAATAAGAGATACAATTAATTTAGATGGCAGATATAAACATCCACCCTATGTTCCTCTATGATAACCATATTTGTTATATACTTTAGTTCCAAAAGCAATGCAAAAAAGGTGTAAAACTTATTTTTATTGATTTCCCACATCCATCTATCCATCCACCTACCTGCTTATCCATCTCTGCATACATCTATCCATTTTTGTTAAAACATGTTTTGCAGGTCTTGGTCAGAGCTTCTACCAACTGCATGTTGGAAATAACCCTGACAACTAAATTTTAAATACTACCTAAAAATGAACATCTTGAAAGTGTAAGAGAAACTGGCATATGTGAAGAAAATACATGCAATAATGGGATAATTCTGAAAACTATACACAGACAGTGACCGGTTTGGGAATTTAACCTATAGGTGTCTAGATCTAAGAGTCAGATTCTGTAGTCACTGTTCCATCTTTACTATTTTATGGAACTTGTAGTAATGGGACTACTATTCCCATGATGCTTTGCAGTATGCGCAGGATGTTGGGGGGTAGGGAACTTCCTGCTGCTTGTTGAATAAACGTTTTCTAAGGTTGCGACTCCGAGTCCTGCGTCCTCATTATACATGGTGTCAGAAGCTACGAACTGTAAGTCTCCAGTCTGTTTTAAAAGTTCAGAAGATGTTGTTATTACCGTCGCAGGACAGATGAGAGGTTGTGCGCACGGCTGTGTCAGGAAGAGTCAGCTGGTGTGAGTGAGAGTCGCCGCGAGGCACATGCAGGCGGAGGGAGACGCGCAGCAGGAGGACGCATCTGAAAGTTTGGATCCTGAACGCGAGGAGAACAGGGATTTACCAACCAGGATGGCGACAACTGTGCAAATAACTCCCCCAGAGCCATTCGACTTTTCCTGTCCCACAGACTGGCCGAAGTGGATCAGACGATTCGAAAGGTTCAGAATTGCAACAGCTCTCAATGAAAAAACAGAGGAATATCAGGTGAATTCGCTCTTATATGCCATGGGAGACGCAGCTGATGATGTTTTGGCGGTTTTACCTCTGTCTGATGCAGATAAAAAGAAATATGACTCTGTTAATTCAGCATTTGAACAGCATTATGTGGGAAAACACAATGTTATTTTTGAAAGAGCACAGTTTAACTCAAGACGGCAACAAGAAGGGGAGAGTGCAGAGTCCTTCATCACAGCTGTACATAAGTTGTCAGAGAACTGTGGTTTTGGAGTGCTTAAGGAGGAACTTATAAGAGATAGAATTGTGGTTGGCATTAAAGACAAAAAGTTGTCAGAACAGCTACAACTGGACTCAGATTTAACACTTTCTAAAGCCATACTTAAGGTCAGACAGAGCGAAACTGTGAGGAAACAACAAACAATATTGCTCAGCAGTGTACAAGAGGAAAAAACTTCCAACATGGACGCCATACGGACAAACATGAAGAAAGCAAATCCACAAACGTGGCAACAGACAAAGAAAAGACAAGGACCAGACAAGCTGTGTGTTAAAGAGTGTGGCCGCTGTGGGCGTAAAAATACACACTCATGGAAAGACTGTCCCGCTAGAGACGTTGAATGTCGTAAGTGTCATAAAAAGGGACATTTTGCCGTAGTTTGTCGCAATAGTGAAGCTGCAGGCTTACGTGAGGTTGTAGAATGTCAAGATAACAGCGAAGATTTTGTGTTTTTGGGAGAAGTAGGGACTGAGAGATCCAAACCATGGGTAGAAAAAGTCCTAATGAATGGGGAAAATGTTGAGTTTAAGTTAGACACTGGGGCAGACGTTACGTCCATTCCTGAGAAGTGGTACGTACCAGAACGAGATGGAGCACTGCAGAAACCCCAAAAGACTCTTTTAGGGCCTGGTGGATACCCACTTAATGTGAAGGGCTGCTATAAAGCACAAATAATAGCAAAAGGCCGCAGTACATCAGAGGATATTTACCTGGTTTCAGGGCTAGTTCAGCCACTATTAAGCAGACCAGCATGTGAAGCTTTGGGTTTGGTGTACAGAGTACACACAGTTATGAAGTCTGATGTAGATTTCAGAGCTGCTTATCCAGAGGTTTTTCAGGGTTTAGGCAATCTACAAGAGTCTTACCACATTCAGCTAGAACAGGGAGCTACACCGGTGGCTCTGTCTGTCCCCAGAAGGGTCCCCCCTCCCCCTCAGAGATGCAGTGCATGCAGAGCTACACAGAATGGAAGGAATGGGAGTTATTTCTAAGGTTACTGAGCCAACAGCATGGTGTTCAGGCATGGTAGTCATCCCCAAACTAGGTGGGAAGCCACCTAGGATATGTGTAGATCTCACACCTTTAAACGCAGTAGTAAAAAGAGAACGTCATATCCTTCCAGCAGTAGACCAAACACTAGCGATGTTGAAAGATGCTAGGGTGTTTACAAAACTGGACGCTGGATTTTGGCAAATCCCTCTTACTCCACAGTCAAGGCCCCTCACAACTTTCATCACTCCTTTTGGGAGATATCATTTCAACCGCCTCCCATTTGGAATATCATCGGCGCCAGAGCATTTTCAGAGGAGGATGTCTCAAATGCTTGAGGGCTTTGAGGGAGTCATCTGCCATGCCGATGATGTGCTTGTCTATGGCAGGGACAAACAAGAACATGACCAAAGACTTCACCGCGTGCTCCAAAAGTTTCAAAAAGAAGGACTCACTTTAAATGAAAAATGTGAGTTTGCCCAGACTGAAATCATGTTTGTCGGTCACAAGGTTTCCGCAAACGGCATTGAGCCCGACCCAAACAAAGTCAAGGCGATACAACAGCTGCCGCAACCCACGTGTGGCAGATGTGCGACGTCTCATGGGCATGGCCAACTACCTTGCAAAGTTTGTGCCACAGCTCGCCACAATAACAATGCCATTAAAGGATCTGCAAAAGGAGAGAAATGAATGGAGTTGGACAGAGCCCCAAGAAACAGCTTTTCAGGGACTGAAAGGGATACTAAGCTCTCCAGAAGTACTTGCTCAGTACTCTAACATGGCAGACACAAGAGTGGCAGCGGACGCATCGTCATATGGGATTGGAGCTGTTCTTACACAAAAGCAGCAAGATGGTTCATGGCGACCCATTACATACATTTCAAGAGGACTAACAGACACCGAGAGGCGCTACACCCAAATTGAAAAGGAGGCGTTAGCTGTCACATGGGCATGTGAAAGACTGTCATCATACTTAATGGGTCTACATTTTACTTTAATGACAGACCATAAACCTCTGGTCCCTCTGCTCAGCACTAGGGGCTTGGACGATCTTCCCCCGAGGGTCTTGAAGTTTCGTTTAAGACTGCTACGCTTTACCTTTAACATCATTCATGTGCCAGTGAAGAACCTTGTCACAGCTGATGCCCTGTCTAGAGCACCGCTACCTGGTCCACCCTCTGCAGGTGAGCTGCAGTTTGAAAAAGAGGTGGAAGTTTTTGTTGACAGTCTGGTGATCGGTCTCCCAGCCTCAGACAGGAAGCTGGAGACTGTAAAGACGGCACAAAAAGAAGATTATGTGTGTAGAAAAGTGATTGAGCACTGTTCCACTGGATGGCCAGAGAAATGCCAGCTAGACCCAGACATTAAGCCCTTTTGGCAGCATAGAATGGACTTTCATCTTGCAAACGATCTTCTGATGAAAGGACAGAGATTGGTAATACCACATATCCTCAGAGCAAACATTCTAGATAGTCTGCATGAAGGCCATCAGGGGATTTCCAAGTGCAGAGCCAGAGCTCGAGAGTCTGTGTGGTGGCCAGGCATCTCCACAGAGATTGGTCGCATGGTGGATAGCTGTGAGATATGTCAAAAACACAGGGTACAGGCTCGCGAACCACTGATACCAACTCAGGTCCCAGACCGCCCATGGCAAAAGGTCGGTATGGATCTTTTTGAATGGTCCAAGAGACAATACCTTCTCTTAATAGACTTTTTCTCAAGATATATTGAGGTAGTTGAGCTTAAGTGCACTTCGGCTGAAGTCACCGTTAAAGCTATCAAGGAGATCTTTGCAAGACATGGAACCGCAGAGACTGTTGTTTCTGATAACGGGCCACAGTTTTCCTCAGAGCTATTCAAAATGTTTGCAGAGGAGTATCAGTTCACACATGTCACCAGCAGCCCACGTTATCCCCAAGCCAACGGGGAGGCCAAACGTTCAGTGCGGACTATAAAGGACTTGTGGAAGAAGGATCCTGATCATAGCTGAGTACTACTGGCATACAGAGCCACTCCACTGGAACATGGGTTCTCGCCAGCACAACTGCTAATGGGGAGAAACCTGCGTACGTCCCTACCCCAACCAACAGCTAAAATGGATCCTCAGTGGCCGGACCTGCTTGCTTTTCGAAAGAAGGATGAAGAGGGACGGCGTCAGCAGGCAAAATATTACAACAGGAGACACAGGTCCAGACCTCTGTCACAACTCACACCTGGACAGAAGGTTTGGATCACTACAGAAGGAACTAGTGGTGCAGTTGTCAGGTCTGCCAGTACTCCCAGATCATATGTGGTAGAAACAGATAGGGGTACTTTCAGGCGAAATAGAAGCCATCTTCGACCCACAGGAACTATTACTAGGTCTGGTTGAATGGTGAAAGCGCCTGACAGAATGGATTTGTGAACTATCAGAGAAAATAACATCGCACAAGTGTTCTAAATCTAAGTGGTTGCATATGTTTTGCTGTGTGAAAAAAAAAAAAAGTGTTCATTGTGTGTTGTTGAGAAGGAAAGAAAAAAGAAAAAGAAAAGACGACTAAAGCTAAAAGGAGGAGGTGTAGTAATGGGACTACTATTCCCATGATGCTTTGCGGTATGCCCAGGATGTTGGGGGGTAGGGAACTTCCTGCTGCTTGTTGAATAAACGTTTTCTAAGGTTGCGACTCTGAGTCCCGCGTCCTCATTATACAGAACTATTTTTGAAATAAAGAAAAAATATTGTAAATTGTCATTAGATTAGAATAACGAATAAGAAAGGAGAGATTTTTTTAACAAGCAGAAGCAAATTTAAAGAAAGGAGCAGTGTGTCAGACCACTTGAAAATCCCTCCTGAGAAAACTTTTGAATTATGTCTATTTAATAAACAATATATACAATATATATAACAATATACAATATAGTCTAAAACATGAACCTTTTTTCTCTGTTAATTATATATTTATAGTTTTGTAGCTTGTTTTCTATTCATGCAGATATTTTAAAGAGCTTTTAGGATTATCTTTCACGTTTCTAATGTTTTAGCATACGTCATCTTTGGGTGTCGATGTTTCAGCTCACTCTGCTGAACTGAACCAGTTGTTACTTGGCTCTGTATGTTTTTTTTATTAATGCACTGTGATGATTCCTGCATAATTCTAGACTAATCCCATTAGTCATATCCACACTAAAAATAATTTCTGCCTCTACCACTGATGTACTGGTAAGCTGTTTCCTTTAATAGACTGCACATTTATTTTCCCTGTTGGTTTTCTCCCTCAGTCCAAAAACATGCTATTAAATGGATATGTAATTTTAACTTAATTCACCATGAGTGTGTTTTGATATATGAGCTTGGCCAAAGATGGCAACAGAAGGTGAGGAAGGTGAATGTGGATTTTTGGAAGTGTGGAAAGCAAATGGAAGATTCTGCCACCATTGTTCTAGTATCCGTGGTTCAAGGATTAGACTCCTCAGTCATCTAAGGATACACCAAAAATTTTAATGGCTGTTGTTCTTGTTTTAGGTCTCCACTGACAAAGTCAGACAGAATGTCTGAAGAGAGTGCCTGAGTAAACTGAGTTAGTTGAACACTAATGCTATGTAAAAGTAAGCTCCTTTGCAATTCAGTGGCCAAAGGAAAATGAAATCCCAAGTGCAGAGGTTGTACAACCATATTGTCAAAAAGGCTTAAGCATCCCTTTCACTCCACTATAAGAAATCTATAAATGCGCCTTCAGTCCATTTCTAAGGTAAAGCCCTTTGACCACATATAACAAACTGATATGTAATCTAGCCAAAAATGTGACTGTTTTTGTGTATATGTGCTCTGCAAGAAGGTTTTTCATGTTTCCTTTACCATACTGAAAAGTAAACTGCCAGATCAAGCACCCTTTGATGATGCACAATCTGAAATGTGCTATATAGAAAAGTGTGATTGCCTTCTAATGTTAAGCACATGGAAAGCACTCCATGACTAAGTCAGACGGAAATAAAAACTCCACTAGATATGGAAAATGATAATGTCACATTGTGGCCCCTCATTGAAGAGTGTTTTGGAAAGGCAGGTCCAAATGGTCTTGGAAAGATAATGAATGGTGGAGGGATAATGTTTGTTGTTTAATGGGTGTTTAAAAGGATCTTAAAAAACAGAGACATCAAATTTAAAGAGTTACTACCAAAGTGGGCTGTTCTGTGGACTTAATGTTTGAAATACTGTTTAGGAGCTAAACAAACAGTCTGAAATAGGTCAAAGTCAAAACCAAAGCAAACACAAGAAAACTGATTATTAGACTAAAATGCAAGACAAAGACTTGTTGAAAATAGAAATCAGTGGACTTTGTCTGTTAACCTTTCCCCAATTAAGTCACACCACATTTTTTCCAAAGCTTGAGCACCACCATCTTTCATAATTTGCATTTAATGACATCACACATAGCAATGATTGTCCAACAAATGATGGCGAACATGTGATCAAAATATGGCTGCGACCTTGAAGATAGCTGTATACATTAATAAAAAGCAGAAAAAAACAATACAAACAATAAATAAATTGTTCTGAAGGTTCAAAAAACAATGTAATTCATTTTAATATTACAATTAGTGTTCACATAAAACTAGACATCAAGAACTCAATGAAGCCTAGAAAGCACAAAAAAACAACACTTCAAACTTGAGAAAGCAAAATTTATATTACTCAAATGGCAGAGAGAAGTTCCCTTCAATAATTAAATATTTTATTAACAAAAATTCAGCTGGGCTTCACCGGTTGCAGCTTTATGAAAAAGTGTTATGTGTTAATGTATGTTTAGATGTTTTGTTGTCATTTTTTCTGTCTTTTTATTATTATTTTGCATATTTTTCTTATTTCTGCTGATTTTGCTTATTATTTATTAATTAAACACTGTGTCTTTAAATCAACTTATGTTACCTGTTCCTTGTGGGTGGAGTCACACTGACATCACCATGCCTAAACCCACCCCTTGGCTATTTAGGTCAAAGCCAGAGGAAAGGTCAGACATGCACTGTGCTTTAAATCAAGGACTGTATTTAGTATGTCGCCACTGAGATGGAAAGTGAGCAAAATGTGGATGAACAGAAACAATTGAACATGTGTTACTCCACTGTATTCTGTAACAAAATCAAAGACAATCACTAATTAAAGGTCTCTATAAAGTTAAAGTGACTACAATATCATTAAACAATCTTCTGGAGGAAAATGCCAACTGTGCTGATATTTACAAGGAACTATGGATTATCACACTGGATTATCAAAAACAATTAAGCATATAAAATGGAATGAGTAATTCTCCCTCTGTTCAGAAGATGGTGGTAATACAACAAGTGCATCTAAACTGCCATATAACAGAAGAAGAAGGGGCCAGGCATGATATATTGAAGTCTATTGGAATAGTGAGTATTTTATTTCTTGTTTGAATTTCTATTTCTTTTTTAAATTTTATTCTACTCTGCTTTCTGGTTTATTCTTTGGATTTGTGTATTGGGACTTGTTAGCTATTGGATTGCCTGTTAGGCAATTCCTTTTGCTTTATTTTTGCTATTGAAGCATTATTATTTCACTTTTCATTTACTTAATTTTTGATTTATATAGATTATTTTGTGGACTGGTCTCTTCAAGCCAAATTTTTTTTTTGTTTCCTTTCCCTTGCAAGGCATTTTTATATTTTGGGACATTTAAGTAGATTTTTGAGACTTAAGTGCTTTTTGGACCTTTAAGGCCTAAGGCAGGCTAGCAGATCTTGGATTAAGCCCTCTGGGTGAAGCCTAAACCAGGCAGGGATACGAGGCCTGGCTTGGCTTGTGCAAGGGTTATGGAGGCCTCACACACTTTTAGCTATGGCTTCAACTCCAAATCAAGACACAAGGAGAAAGTCACTGTAACAAAAAAAAAGCACATGGCATCTCAGAGTTTGCCTGAAGGCATGTTAGAGACTGAAGTCAACTAGAAGAAGTTTCCATGGTCTGATGAGAGCAAATTTGAGCTTTGTGGTCATCAGACTAAACATCATATTTTGCATTATCCCTACACTGCACTTTAACAAAAACATGCCATCACTATTGTGAAACTGTGAGCCATGCTGACAGCATTTTGCTGTGGAAATGCTTCTCGGCAGCAGGCCTTCGAAAGCTTGTGAGCATTTTGGGTAAAATGATTGCAGAAAAATACAGAGAAATCTCCAAGGGCAACCTGACTCAGGCAGCAAGAATCCTGTTTCTTGGAGAAGATTTGTTTTCAAACAAGGTAATGATGTCATGAATAAACCCAAAGCTATGCAGGAATGGCTTAAGTACAACATTGTTAATGTGCTGGAGTGGCTGAGTCAAAGTCTATATCTCAGCCTAACTGGATTTGAAACACTCACAATCCACATGCAACCTGATAGAACTAGAGCAGTTTTGCAAAGAAGAGTGTGCAAAGCTTTGTGTGCAAAGTCCTGTCTGTACATACTCAAGGATGAAATGGTTGCCACAGATGCATCTACTAAATACTCATTTGAAAAGGGTGAAAATTTGTATGAGCAATTATCCAGTGTTTTATATTTGTAATTAATTTAGATTACTTTGCAGAGATCCATTTTCCTTTGACATTAAATTTCCAGCTTTTATTTAGCACTTTTCAAGCTGTTTAATGGCTTTTTCAAGCATTTTTCAAACATTTTTCAGACTTTTTTTGGGGTATTTTACAGGTGTTTTTCATGTGTATTTCAAGTATTTTTCAAAGAGCGTTTTGCTGGGAAAATATAATTGATAATACATTTATTTATATACAAAATGTTATCAGGTTGAGAGTTGCTGTTGTGCAACTAAGCCCTGATAATGTTTTCTTTTTTTTCTAGTTTAAGTGAGTTGCTTCATCCAGGAAGAGGTAGTGACTTCCTATAATAACACTTCCAAAATGCTGTTTTGATTGTTTTTACTAGCATTTTGTGCTACTATTGATTTCAATGGAAAAAGCATTTGGCTAAAAACACTTGAAAACTGCTGCATGCAAGAGTTTTCTAAACTGCTTAGTGCTAAAATGCTTTAGTCTGAACAGTGTCATTGTTTTCAATGGCAAGTAACATTTCAGGCAGTTCTGGTCTAATGCTAAAATGCTAAAAAAACACTTAGATGTGAATGGGCCCTAAAGAGTCCATTTCTGTTGGTCAATGTCAAAAATGCCTAATTTAAATTCACTTTAATTCAAAATTTTATAATAATAATGTGAAAACCTGTAAAGGGTGAATATTTTGTATAGATACTTTACAATGTCTGTTCTAAATGTATACATGGGTATACACAATCTATTGTCCTGCCCTGAACAGGTTCCTGCCTTTTATTAAATCAAGAATACATTTACGGTCCCTAAGACACTGAAAGAGTAAAAGCTGTTTCTGGCAGTAAAGAGGTGAATGAAAGAAAATCGAGCAATCTATCCATCTTCCCTATCTGCTTATCCAGAGAAGGGTCATGGGGAAGCTAAAGACCAGAAAGAACATTTTGCTTAATTATATTCTAGCTATGTAATTAGTAGCAACCAAATTATCAAGCTAACAATTCTGTTAAAATAGAACTGATGCTGGCATCATTATTCACATATTCATATCAGAGTAATAATGCAATATGAATTAATTATAGTCAGATTTTCAGTATTAAGGACTGTAAAAAAATTCAACATAATCAGTGGATTTGTTGGACAATAAATTTAGGTTTACACATGAGTAAATTAACAGGATTCAATGATGTGACCACAGGGACTAAAGGAAAAGTCCAAACACACTAAATGAATTAATAAATTAGAAGATATTTTAGGAATGTTACAGGAGGGATGAATCCAAGGTCAGAAAAAAAATAAGTCTTATATAAAAGAGACTGCAGAGTGCAAAGTTGTAAACAAAAACAGATTAAAAAGGCAGGAAAAACCTAACCAGAAAATTGTTCAAAAGCAATGTTTTTTCATTAAGTCTTTCCTTTGTTTTTCAACATTCAGGCATTAACTTCATTGCAATTTTCTGCAAGATGGCTACTATGATGTTAAAGGTAGTATGACATGCTTAACAATCACACAGATGACAACCAGCCCCCAGATTCAAAGACAGGATGATGGATCTGTCAAGTGGTATCAATAACCTCTTCACCACTGTAGTGGTAAACAGTAGCACCTTATCAACATTTTAGTGTCTCAAATATCACGGAAACATATATAAAATGAGGTTGTGTGCATCATCATGTCATGTCCACCTGAAAGAACCTTCTGTTAAAAATTTGAAACAACTTTAAAAAATATTCAATATGGTACAAAACAAACTAAATATACAAAATAAACAAAATTTATTATGGAAGGCATCAGCTTGAGAATTTCAATAGTGAAGATGTATATGAAATAAGCATCCTCAAGTTAGTAAATTATTGAGCTGAAAAAAAATCTTTAGACTCTGTATTGACTGATCTTGAAAACTGTAGCAGCTAATTAAACTACAGAATTAAGTGACTGAGAACAAAGTAGGTGAGAATGCCACAGTTTTTAAGTGAGATTTGTTTTTATCACTTTTAATAACTCAGAATATCGTGTTTTTAAACCTAACAAAGATGTGTCACTATCCACTGATAATGAAGCTTCTGAACTTCAAAGACAACAAAGCACTGCATGCATAGCAAAGAAGGAAAGACAATATACCAAACACACCAGCTGATACTCTCACTTGATTTGTCAGTTGATCTTCAAAAATAGCAAACAAATGTGACAGGATCAAACAGGTGTTTAGATCTGCAAAAATACCATATGGGATTGTGTTTGCTGCAGAGTACAAAATACAAATGAAGGAAGATTAGAGGACTTCTAAGGTGTCTGGGATGTTTCTGATTATGTGCTTAAAGAAAACTTAGATCATCCCATTATCATATTTAGGTCAGAAAGGCAGTATAACCATATCTATAAATACACATATATTGAAATGATTTGGGTTATTTGAAAGTAAAATTAAAGACCAGTACATTTTTTGCTATAACAACTTTTGAAAATTAGAGGAGACTCATTTCTTATGTGTATACAGTAAAATGCACACACGAAAAGTAGTGCTAAAACAGAAGTAATAAAAGTACATGAACTAAAAACTAAAATTGGAATTAATAGTAACAAGATTAGCATGATTGTGATTCTGTTCAAGTAGAACTGATGCTGGCAAAGTTCTTTAATATAGTCCTATCAGAGGCATAATGTTGTCTTTGAATTATAGACTGTTTTTAGTATTATGGACTGAAAACAAATTAATTTTGAATACAACATCACCACTAGACTTGTTAGACAAATAGATTTAGGTTAATGAATGATTAAATTAAAAAAAATTATAAATGAGGGAAATGTCAAAAATATTTGTATGGATATGGGAATTTTAATTAATTCAGTTTAATGTATATTTCTAAAATGACATGCTCAAATTCAGAAATATGATGAATATGTAACCAATATATAACCAATGAAAAACAACATGCACAAATGAAAATGTGTAATTTCTTTTTAATAAATGAATGAGTTATAGTATCTAATAATAATAATGTAAAATGATCTGAATTAGTCTTTCACTAAAATCATCTCCCATCTGGGGTCCCATTCCAAGTTGACAACCCAATATGTCAACCAACTCTTGAGAAAACAAAACAGACCAAAAAAAGAAAAAACACGTAATGGATGCTAATTACAACTAATCATTTGAATAGCACATTTTCATACAAAACATGTAGTTTGATATACTGTACTTCTAAAAGCATATGAATGAATAAATAAATGAAAGACCAAAAATAATAAATGAGAATAAATCAATCCATAATTATATAATACACAAAAACAAGTAAGAGATAAAGTAAAGTCCTTGATTATGGATTAAATCGCTAAATTCATTTTTTAACTCTAAAATGATAATTATAGTCCTGGGTCCTGGGTATGACTTTAAACTGCATTCCGGCCCTGCAAGCGGTCCTCCAACTTGCAGGGAAATCATGGGGGTTGGTGGCAGGGTTGGCACTCCAGCCACTGTAAAAAAACTTCACAAAGCTTCAAGACTACAGAAAGGACTCTTTTTGCTCTCCGCAGGAGTAGCTCTGCTGCAGCCGTTCATAGGAAGGTTGCTCGCATCATGAAGGGGATGGGGGAAAGCCCTCGGGAGCCCCATCCCCGGAATAGTCGAAACCGTTGGAAAGCCAATAGGGTAAGGTCTGTTGGGGATCGGAACTGGTGTGGTGCTGAGACATCGCCCGCTGTATGGCAGCACTCGGGTCCCAATTTGAGGCGACCCATACGGGTGGGCTCATGGAACATCTTGTCTCTTTGGCAAGATGATCATCTTCCTCTGCTGTCGAAGGAGCTGCATAAACTCCACATTTCAGTGGTGGCACTCTCTGAGGTGCGCAGACTGGGGACTGGCCACATCTCTGTAGGTGGATACACCTTTTATTGGTCTGGTCGGTCTGATGGCTGTCATACTCGAGGAGTAGCTGTTGCTGTAGCAGATTGGTTTCTTCCGATGGTATCCAATGTCACTCCTTTCAATGAGTGTATTTTGAGACTCAGATTACGGCACTCTCTGAGTGCCTTGTCTGTTGTCTCAGTGTATGCTTCGACTGCAGTGAGTTAACTCTTGTCAAGGGAGACATTTTATTCGCAGCTTTGCTTGGTGGTTGATGGGTGACCATGAGGTGACACTCCTCTGGTCATGGGTGACTTCAATGCAGCCACTGGCACTGACAGGGCTGGCTATGAGGATTGTCTCGGTCCCCATGGGTCTGGTGACTGTGGTGAAAGTGGCTCCATGTTCTTTGACTTTGCAAAAGGTCAGGGGCTGCGAATCGCTGGATCCTGGTTCCAGCGCCCTGAACCGCATTGTTGGACTTGGTACTCCAATACTGGTGGTGCGGTGAAGGAGATCGATCACATCCTCGTGGGCAGATGCTGGAGGCTCTTGCAAAATTGCAAGAAGTCTTCAGAAGTGCCCAGTTTGTGAATTCTGACCACAGACTTGTTGTTGCTACTCTTAGGATCCAGCTTAGGTCCAGTAGGTTACCACCTACTAGGAAAATGAGTCTGGACTTGACCAGACTCCAAGACCAGGCTGTTTCTAATGAGTTTGCATGCAGTTTGTGTGAGGAACTTTTAGATTTGGGTACGACTGCCGATCCTAATATGATGTGGGAGTGATGTGGGAGACCTTCCGTGACAAGACACTGAAGGTTGCTGATGGTTGTGTTTATGTTACCGGTGTTCCCAGAAGCACCTGGATATCATTGAGAGGAGTCACAGTGCACGGCTCAATGGCAACTCTGGTCTGTACCAAGAACTGAGAAGGATGGCTGCGAGGGCTCTGAGGGCAGATAAAGAGGCGTTTGTTAGAGGAATCTGCGAGCAAGTGACACATCATCTGTGGTCTAGCACCCCACGTCCTGCTTACAGAGGAATCAAAGCATTATGCACATCTGAATCTGTTCCTCGGAGAGTCGCAGTTAGGGCGGCTGATGGAACGGTCCTTACGGATGACACTGCAGTTGTGACCCACTTGGCTGGCTACTTTGAGCAGTTGTTCAAAGCTGATCCTTCGGCTAGGACATTGGATATCTCTGGGTCCACGGTTCTTGAGGATGATTCTCCAATTAGCTGTGAACCACTCAGTCTCACTCAGATTGCACAGGTGATGAATCAGCTGAGGGGAGGAAAGGCTGCGGGGATCTGTGGTATCCGGGGTGAACTTCTCCAGGCTGGTGGTAAGGCTGTCCTCCTGGCATTGCAAGCAATCTTTGCTTCCATTTGGGAGACTGGCATCATCCCAACTGACTGGAAAATGGGACTACTTGTCCCTATCTGGAAAGGGAATGGTGATTACCTGGATTGCAGCAACTACAGGGGGATAACATTGCTCTCGGTGCCTGGTAAGGTCCTTGCTAGGGTCGTCCTCATTAGGATCTCTGATCACTTGCTCACCTACCAGTGATCGGAACAGTCTGGTTTTACACTTAAGAAATCTACCATCAACCGCATCCTGGCACTGAGGGTTCTCATGGAGCGCAAATGTGAATATCGGCAGTTTCTTTGCAGCCTTTGTCGATTTTCGCAAGCTGCCCTGTGGGACATCCTGAGGATTCGCGGGATCCCCCTCGAGGTTGCTGGATATCATCTGTACACTGGTACTGTGAGTGCTGTGCAGAGTGGAGGCAGGATCTCTGCGTTTTTCCCAGTTGATTCTGGGGTTCATCAGGGGTGTGTTCTTGCTCCTACTCTGTTCAATGCTTGTATGGACTGGGTGTTGGGCAAGGTCGTGGGGTCCAGCGGCTGTGGGGCATCTGTTGGTGAAGAAAGGTTCACGGATTTCACGGATCTTGACTTTGCTGACGATGCTGTGATCTTCGCGGAGTCAATGGAGGCTCTGATTAGGGTGCTCGAGAAATGGAGAGAGGAGTCTGAGTGTCTGGGCTTGTGAGTGTCCCGGAAAAAAACCAAGATCCAGGCCTTTAATGACCTCTAGGGCACAGCCATCAGCAGTGTGTTTGCGGAGAGTGTGTTGACCTTGTTGAGAGGTTTACTTACCTTGGCAGTGACATTCATGTCTCTGGTGACTCTTCCTATGAAGTCAGAAGTTGGATTGGGATTGCATGGGGAGTCATGAGGTCGCTGGAAAGGGGTGTGTGGCACTCCCGATATATATGCAAAAGGATGAAGGTCCAAGTCTTTAGAGTCCTGGTGCTTCCTGTCTTGCTATATGGTTGTGAGACATGGACGCTATCCAGTGACCTGAGACGAAGACTGGAATCCTTTGGTACTGTGTCTCTCTGGAAAATCCTTGGGTACTGTTGGTTTGACTTTGTGTCGAATGAGGCACATTACCTGCAATAGTGAGGGAGCGTCAGCACTTCGGCCATGTGGCACGTTTCCCCGAGGGTGATTGTTGGGGACCGGAGTGGCTGGACCAGACCAAGGGGTCGCCCACGTAACACCTGACTGCGGCAGATATAGGGTAATTTCTGGAGGGTGTGTCTGCCTGGGGGGTTGTAAACCGGGATCCCGAGTTGTTTCGCTGTGTAGTGGGTGCGGCAACACACTGTACCAGTGCATCCTCCCCAACTTGACTTGATAATGATAATAACAGTCAGATGCTATCATAAGATGTACAGAAAGGACGGAAAAGTAAAACTCCAGAAGGCAAAATGCTGGGGAAAATAAAGCTGTAGGGCTTCAAAGGCCACAAGACCACCCAGTCCTCATGAGGCATTCCACTAAACAGAAATGTACTTAAGTAGTTCCTCATTGTTTTTATGCTTCATATTGGATTTGATGCAGTGGGAATATCTAGATTCCTTCCAACATCATAGACCATCAGATGTTGATGGCATTAAACTCCACTGCAGAAAACCAAAAAATAAATTTAGGAATAGTAGAGGTTAATAATCTATGAAGTAAATGATATTGTAATAAATACACTATATGAAGTGGCACTAAAGAGCAGCTATGAAAAAGCCACCTTAAAAAATTGTTTTTAGCAGTTTTTAAAAATGCTGCACAGTATTAGCCTAGTATCTCTATTGGTAAGGCATTCCAGAATTTTGGTGCACAACACAAAAGACCACATCAAAAGTTCTTTTATCCTTAGCTCGTGGAATAATGAGCAAAGTAGTAGCCAAGGATCTAAGATTATGAGTGGCAATATAAGGGGAAAGGAAGTCCAAAATGTAAGAAGGAGAAAGAGTATTTAGAGCTTTATATACTGTATCATTAATAATATTTTAAAATTGATTCTAAAGCAATTAATAGCTGTACTAACAAAGTATGCAATGCTGAAACAATGCTAAAATAATGTGTCTCTGTTCTTGAATGAAATATTAGAGTGATGGTATGCCTTTTATAACCAAGTAAAGCATTCCAATTTTTGGGGCGTATGGCCAAATAGTACTCATATGCCTTTCATCATTAGAATGTTCCTACTTTATAATTTTTTTGAGTATTTTATCTCTAAAAATCACTCTTTGTCTTAGAAGTGGTCATGTCTTTCAATGAGTTTGTACAGAATGTTGATTTTCTGCAGGAAGATGTGTCTGGGATTCATCATCTGTGTATGCACAATCTTGGACATACATGTTTATTCTGCTGGCAACTCAGTTAGTACCAGTATATAGATTAATTTAGAATGTTAACTTTAATGAATGTGAGAGCCCTAATTGCCATTTAAAATTTCATCAGAAGATATCATCATGATGCTACATTAAAAGGGTAATAGCCATAGTGCAATATAGGAACTAGACCTAGATATGGCAAAAGTTAATTGCACTGGGCAGTTATACACAACTAACATGGCTAATATAGTATCATCAATTAACCAAACATGAAAATATTTGGGATATGGGAAGAACACTGAGTTGTTAGCAGAAGAATTTGTGCAGATATTGATGTGGAATTTGTACACAGGATGCTGTTTATGTACATTTGGAGTCTGGAGAAGAAGGGTTTGAGAATAATTAAGTGAATCTGCCTACCAAGATCTATCAAAGCTGGAGTCTCACTAGTGACCATGTGCATAGGAAGCAACCATGGTTTTCCAGGCTCTACTCACCCTCTCTGTTTGTTTGGTTTGCGAATGGAATGTAATTATGATATTTTGTTTAATTCCCCAAGCTTTACACCCATCTGACACAATGGAATTTTATTCTACTCAGCTGCTATATACAGTACCTCCTCATACTGGATGAATTGAATGGAATTTACTTTATTGTCATTCAGCCCACACAACAAGGAGTTGTGAAACCCCGTGTAGTGGGATGTGGCCCCAGCCTACACTCTGGACATCTGATAGTTCATGAACTGAACAGGATCAGTGGAGAGGTGAGACACAGACAAAAATTGAAGGGTGAATGGTGCAAGTTTATTTACAAGAGTGCTGTACAACCAAAATGCAGTAGTGTCAGGTGGGCTTTGAGACACAGTCCTTCAACACTGACACTTCTTCTGAAATAAATAAAAACAAACAAAAAGGATAAATATGGTGTATTTACAAAAACAGTGCACTCCTACAAAAACTACACACACACTCCAATAATGAAGGTTGTCTTCTTTTATCCCTGGCTCAAGACGTTCCTCTAGCAGGAAAGAAAAATGCAAAAAAACAGGTGTGTGTATGTACAAAAAAAAAAACAATTGCACCAAATCCAAAATCAAAAACTATCCCAACACCAAATAAGTAGGCCTATATATCCCTCCACTAAAAATAATCACTAGGAGATATATAACTCTATATACAAAAAGAATATATACAAAAGCCGCCAAAATCACAACTGCTCATCCAAAGAGCTCAGCAGTGCTTACTCCTATCTCGCTTTTAGGTCCACTGACGACCCCTGTTGGCCGGTAACTCTTTAAATATAACCGGCAAGATTGCCCAGCCAATCTGCCAACACGTCTACCACATGCACCTATCCCGGTAGACGGTAGCACGTTCACGCCACGCTCCGCAACACGCCCCAGGCAACTATGTACAGTGGAACCTCGGTTTGCGAGTAACTTGGTTTCCGAGTGTTTTGCAAGACGAGCAAAAATTTTTAATAAATTTTGACTTGATAAACGAGCAAGGTCTTGCAGTAGTTTGACTAGTAGTTTAGAGTAGTTTGTCTGCTGAGCGTCATGTGATCACAACTGAGCTGATGGTTCTTCTCTCTCTCTCACTGCGGGATTGTGGGCAATCGTCTCCTATTCTCCGTCTGAGTCAGCGTGCCTCACTCATATAGTCAACATCCATACGAGCGTATAGTGTTTACTACAGCATAAGCATTGTGACTGTGTGCGCACGCGCGTGTGTGTGTGTGTGTGCTCGCGTGCGCGTGTGTGCTGTGACGTGCAAGTCCCCGTCTTGCACCCTAATACACGAAGCTGAGTCTCAGTACTTTAGCAACACAAGCTTTATTCAGCTTGAAACGGCAACAGCGCGGTTATTTATACACAGACACAGCAGTCAGGCAGGGCCCTGCCCATTTATAATGTTCCTTGTTCTTTGTATCACCCATTGATGGCAGCTGCTTATAGCATGTCCGCGATCTTTTCGGATTCGCTTTTATGGAGAACTGCTACAGCGCTGGGAGACTGTGATTGCTTTGGGATGCTCTTCCGCGTGTCGTCCCATTGGGTGGAATCTCACAAGAGTTTAGAAACTCACTCACACCAGCCATGATTCTTTTCAAAGGTAAAGTGCAAGTTAATTTGTTTTATGTATTTTTACTTTATATTTTGTATTAATCATTTTTATATGAATAGTTTTGGGTTGTGGAACAAATCATCTGAGTTTCCATTATTTCTTATGGGGAAATTCACTTTGATATACGAGTGCTTTGGACTACAAGCACATTACCGGAACGAATTATGCTCGCAAACCAAGGTTCCACTGTATTTAAAACCAAACCCCTGCGGGTCGCGCGCATATAAACTCTCCGGAACAGCCAATGGCTATGCTGAGCTCAAGCACACCCGTTGCCGACTCACCTGTAAGTAAAATCATTTCTTTAACATTATGGGATCCCCATCTCTGATTAAATCAAATGCCGGCTTTCTCTTTTAGGCGCGCCGCACTTTAAACCACCTGCAGTGGGAAGGCTGCGAGGACACCGGCATGTAAAAATGAACACGTGCGGTGGAGCCCGTACTGGCCATTATACTGGCTCCATGTGTGTCCAGACACACCGCGCCTAACAGCGCTCACCTGCTAGATGGCCCCGCATTCCTGCGACAGCGCCCTCAACACACCAACGGTAAGCGCACTTCCTTATAACCATATAAATGCTGCTGCTTCACTTTCAAGGCCTCTTCAACTTAATGTTTGCTGGAATAAGCATTACAGAGAGGTGGTCCGAATTTCCAAGGTGAGGGTCCAGGGCTGCCCAAAATGTATGTCTTATGTGTTTCCTCCCCTGGTTCCAAAGTCCACATTTTAGCAATAATGTGGTAAAACTATCCTCAAGTTGGCCTGGTTAAAGTGTCTATAATATGAACACAGTCAGGATTAGTATTTTGCATCACACTGATCGACCGATATAGTGTGGATAGTGCGTCTTTTGTGGTCACACTGGGGGGAATGTATAGAGCTGTAAGGTCAGTGTTTTACCGTCAAGAACTCTATATCTTCTGAGCAGTGGCTTGAGGCAATTTCAGCTTTGGTACACGAGTTGTTTTAAGTGTAAATACATGTATCTCCTCCTTGTAACTTACTACTAAAAGCAAGACTACTGTCCATGCAGAATGTTGTTAGCTCATCTACATGAATGGTACTATTGAGAATAGTGGAATTTAGCCATGTCTTGGTGAAGATGAGGGCACAACAGTCTTCCACCTTGATTGGGTAGTTAAATCCAGTCTCAAATAGTCCATTTTATTTTTCAGTGAGCCGACAATAGAATTGATGAAAGCGCAAGTTTGTAGGGGTCAGACTTTAGCCTACCACCTGATACCCGCTTGAGTGCTGCGTTTTCATGGTCTCTTACACCACAAGCATCGCTTCAAGCTGCACTTAGTGATGATAGAAGAGTCTGGTGCTGAACAGACATTTGGGAGTCTTGCCAGTTTAAAATGCCCAGTGTTTTGAGTTCTAAAGTCAGTTAACCACTGGGTAAGTTGCTCAATAATTGTGATGCACAAAGTCTGAGAAAAGTACATCAATTGTAGAACAATCTCATATTTAACTGTGTAAGAATAGACAGTATATTTAACATAAATTGCACATAGCTATCAAGAGCTGGAGTGTCTGCTGCCTTACCAGGAGCCACCATCCATCTATCCATCCTGCAGATGACAGTGTATTTGTGCCTTTAAAGGCAAAAGGTTTAACTCATTTCAAGAAATAATAAACTATTACCAGAACACAGCCTTTTTGTTGTTTGTGGATAGTAAGGATCTCATCAGTTCCACTCATAAAATCTTCTCCAGCTTAGAAATGAAGGTTGACTGGAGTAAACCATTAGTTTTACCAGGTGAGCTCCTTAACATGTCAGGTGATTTGCTAACGTGTTACACAAGATCAATCATAGGCCACCATGTCACCTCTAAAAATCATCAACATGGTCTTAATTCTGATCTGATTCTCATTAAAGGTATGTCAGAGGAATTCAGAGACATACTAAACTTCTTGGCAGAGTCTCTAGTTGGTATTTAGATGCAGCAGATAATAATTATAATAATAATAATAATAATATTTTTTTACATTTATATAGTACTTTTCTCACTACTCAAAGCACTTTACATAGTGAGTGTTGAGCCACTTATACCACCACAATGGACCTCAATGACTGAATCAGATTACAATGTATTGGATATCATTTCTATCTGGCCATTGGAAAGTTCCTAAAAGCCAAACAGACAATAAAATAATATGTTTTTATACTGAAATCTTGATTTTACATACTCCAATTTTTCAAGTCCCATGATCTTCATTGTTAACTAACCTATATGTAATTAAGAATTTCAACACTGCTTGCCTAGGCCATGTAGTTTTCCTTTTTATTTTTGTCCAATATGTCTTTTGGAAAACAAATGCTTTTCTGAGAGGAAAGCAATTTGATATTTTTCCAAAATCATACAGCCTCAAGACTAATATATTTTACCCTAAACCTCTGCACAGTATCATCTTAAATTTCCACTTGCGAATGGCTTATCAATAAAATATGTATTAATAGTAGAATAATATTTTTTCCTGTTGTGACAGTCACATAAACTATAAGCACTGTTCATACAGAAAACATCTTGAGAGAAAAGTATTTCTTTTGTTAGGGTGTGTTTTGTGTTTTGAAAGAGACAGAAGGTATGTAATATGTTTTCTCTGGGCTCAGATTAAGTAATGTGGCGTTGCTTAACAAGACAAGTGCAAAGACATTAGAGTGTTTAATTCACAAAAGTAAATTTAATTAACGTGATATATGGTATCTGTGTGCCATGTTTCATAGAGAAAGTCTGAAGGACTCCTCAGTTGAGTGAGCAATAGGCATTTGTAAAAAGTGGTAACCACTTACTTGTTTTCATGAAGAAAATATTACCTAAATTGCCAAGTCATGAGCTAGTCACAGGAAACATTTAATAGATGGGGATCTTGCCAAAACATGATTGCACAAATGATTGAGTGGGAGAAATCCATAAACCACCTTATAAGAAAACAAGACATTTGGTTCCTACTTAGCAGGACATTCTTGTTCTTGAGGCAGTAAATTAAACTTTGGAAATTTACAGACACAATGTTTGAAGAGCAGTTCTTCAACATCTCTTATCTAAAGCCAGTATTCAAGCTCTCAATGACAGTTTTTAAAAGTTACAGAAGATGGTAGGAACTTTTGGGCATGACTACGTTTATAGACCTTCACTTCAAATTCACCTATTTGTTATTAAAAGGTAGAGTTAATCAAGAACAACACAACAGATGAGCTTGTAAAAAACTTTTCATAGCGTACATCCTCTGCAGGAGATGAACGAAGAACCACTCAAGGAGAGTTTGCATAAAAAACATGAGATATGCTTGTTGACGCTTTTGAACCATAGTGGAAGCTGATTTTGGGAAGCTTTTTCAAGAAAGCTTTAAAAAGTCCAGGAACAGGTCTTGCCAGTAGACATGAAATTGAGAAACAACTACAAAACTATTCTGTGAGCGATTAATACAGACAGTTAATGTGATCCTCTATAATGGTGGAAACCAATGAAGGCAATTTACCTTGAGTGGGTCACGTAGCAAAGAATACATATGTATTTCTGTAGCCAGCGCAGGGAAAGGAAAATATTGTACTTGCCATAGAGAATCCCTCGGTTATGATAGGCTCATCTTTTTGCCGCACAACCTGTGACAGTTCTCAGTGTACTTCATTTAATATAAGCACATCTTCCCTGTGTTTGCACACAGAAGTAGAACACAAACTTTATAAACAGTCATACATTAGCTGTTGGAATTTGATTTGTTCTTTGATCTTTGTGGATACTGTTTACATATTTGAAATTCTTAAAAAGTCAAAAGAGGGAAATGAAGTATCTATCAACTGGAATGAGCAGTTTAATTGGATCCATATAGAAAATAATAAAAAGCTAGACATTTCAAATTTTAATTTTATGCTCAGTAAATGTTTCTCACAATGCAAAAACTTTCCTTACTACCAGTTTTATTTTATTTTCATTACCTTGCATTTTACTGTATATGACTAAACTAAGAAAATGTTAAGAACATTTATATGTGATTCTTACAAAGACTATAGAAGAGAAGGTTTAGTGAATAGCAGGTTTAGTTGATTCTTTTAAATGCTGGTAAGAGACCTGGGCTTGTGAATAATTGGAAAACTTTAAAAAAAAAAAAAAGATTTTTTCTTTTAAAATTTGGAATAAACCTTCCTGTTGAATAATTAGGACACCATCCAGATAACAAGGATGTGTTCATTTTCATTCTATCTAAATCAAGTTCTTACATTTAGGCTCTGTTAAGGGGCATTCTAAAAATTATTTTTTGCTGTCCATCTCAAATTAACCACAAATGAGAGTTTAAGCAAACCAATGGGAATTATAAATAAAGTCACATTTTCCTTCAAGTGTGCTTGAATATTGTAAATCACTGTAGCAAAAAAGAGAGGTAAGCATAAATAGATCTGAGAGTTGTTTAAATTGATGCAGCTATCTGCAAATAGAAAGTATAAATGGTAGCTGTAGTTGTTAAGAATTGTGGGCTTCTTCAGACTCCTTAAAAAGTGAAGTATAGAGATTCATCCTCCTTTGAAGTTCATCCTGAAAAGGACCCTCACAGGTTCTTTAAATAGCAATTAAACTGGAAGGGGCAATACTTTGGTGATCCTGAGCAGAACTGATATCATAATATCATAATATCATATCATAACAAAGAGGGAAAGTTAGTCCATGACTTTTTAACTCCCCTTTCTCTCCTCGGTTTCTTACATTGTCAAAGCCCAAAAAGTTCTCTTAGGCTCACTTGTTTGACAAATGATACATATAAAAACCTCAGACAAAAAGTTAACTCTTTCTTATCATTTTACATATCTATCTATCTATCTATCTATCTATCTATCTATCTATCTATCTATCTATCTATCTATCTATCTATCTATCTATCTATCTATCTATCTATCTATCTATCTATCTATCTATCTATCTATCTATCTATATAAATAATATGTAAAATGATAAGACGGAGTTAACTTTTTGTGAGGGGGGAGACGTGTCCGGAGGCAGGAGAAGAGGAAGAAAGTAAATGTTGGCAGTATGACTGGTAAGGGGAGAGAGTTAGCAGATATAATGGAGAGAAGGAAGGTTGATATATTGTGCGTGCAAGAGACTAAATGGAAGGGGAGTAAGGCCAGGTAGATTGGAGGTGAATTCAAATTGTTCTATCATGGTGTGGATGGGAGGAGAAATGGGGTAGGAGTTATTCTGAAGGAACAGTATATCAAAGAGTGTTTTGGAGGTGAAAAGAGTATCAGGCAGAGTAATGATTATGAAGCTGGAAATTGGAGGTGTGATGATGAATGTTGTTAGTGCATATGCACCGCAAGTGGGTGTGCAATGGGTGAGAAAGAAGATTTTTGGAGTGAGTTGGATGAAGTGATGAACAGTGTACCCAAGGGACAGAAAGTGGTGATTGGAGTGGATTTCAATGGGCATGTTGGTGAAGGGAACAGTGGAGACGAGGAGGTAATGGGTAGGAATGGTGTCAAGGAGAGGAATGAAGAAGGTCAGAGGATAGTGGATTTTGCCAAAAGGATGGACATGGCTGTGTTGAATACGTATTTTAAGAAGAGGGAGGAACATAGGGTTACGTACACGAGTGGAGGAAGATGCACACAGGTAGATTACATCCTATACAGAAGAGCTGATCTGAAGGAGATTGAAGACTGCAAAGTGGTGGCAGGGGAAAGTGTATTTAAGCAGCATAGGATGGTCGTCTGTAGGATGACATTGGAGATCAAGAAGAGAGAGTGAGGACAGAGCCAAGGATCAAATGGTGGAAGTTGAAAAAGGAAGACTGCAAGGTTCAGTTTAGGGAGGAGGTGAGACAGGCACTGGGTGGCAGTGAAGAGTTACCAGACAGCTGGGAAACTACAGCAGATGTAGTAAGGGTGACAGCAAGCAGGGTGCTTGGTGTGACATCTGGAAGGAGGAAAAGGAAACCTGGTGGTGGAATGAGGAAATACAGGAGAGTATACAGAGGAAGAGGATGGCAAAGAAGAAGTGGGATAGTCAGAGAGATGCAGAAAGTAGACAAGAGTACAAGGAGATAAGGCGTAAGGTGAAGAGAGATGTGGTGAAGGCTAAAGAAAGGCGTATGATGAGTTGTATGAGAGGTTGGACACTAAGGAGGGAGAAAAGGACCTGTACCAATTGGTTAGAGAGAGGGACCAAGCTGGGAAAGATTAGGTTAGGTGATAGGGTGATAAAGGATAAAGATGGAAACATACTCACAAGCGAGGAGAGTGTGTTGAGCAGATGGAAAGAGTACTTTCAGAGGCTGATGAATGAAGAGAACGAGAGAGAGAAGAGGTTGGATGATGTGGAGATAGTGAATCAGGAAGTGCAACGGATTAGCAAGGATGAAGTAAGGACAGCTATGAAGAGGATGAAAAATGGAAAGGCTGTTGGTCCAGATGACATACCTATGGAAGCATGGAAGTGTTTAGGAGAGATGGCAGTGGAGTTTTTAACCAGATTGTTTAATGGAATCTTGGAAAGTGAGAGGATGCCTAAGGAGTGGAGAAGAAGTGTACTGGTGCTGATATTTAAGAATAAGGGGGGATGTGCAGGACTGCAGTAACTACAGGGGAATAAAATTGATGAGCCACAGCATGAAGTTATGGGAAAGAGTAGTGGAAGCTAGGTTAAGAAGTGAGGTGATGATTAGTGAGCCACAGTATGGTTTCATGCCAAGAAAAAGCACCACACATGCATTGTTTGCTCTGAGGATGTTGATGGAGAAGTTTAGAAAAGGCCAGGAGTTGCACTGCATCTTTGTGGACCTGGAGAAAGCATATGACATGGTGCCTTGAGAGGAGCTGTGGTATTATATGAGGAAGTCGGGAATGGCAGAGAAGTACGTAAGAGTTGTACAGGACATGTACGAGGGGAGTGTGACCGTGGTGAGGTCTGCGGTAGGAGTGACGGATGCATTCAAGTTGGAGGTGGGATTAAATCAGGAATTGGCTCTGAGCCCTTTCTTATTTACAATGGTGATGGACAGGTTGACAGACAAGATTAGACAGGAGTCCCCGTGGACTATGGACAATGCTGATGACATTGTGATCTGTAGCGATAGTAGGGAGCAGGTTGAGGAGACCCTGGAGAGGGGAAAATATGCTTTAGAGAGGAGAGGAATGAAGGTCAGTAGGAACAAGACAGAATACATGTGTGGAAATGAGAGGGAGGTCAGTGGAAAGGTGAGGATGCAGGGAGTAGAGTTGGCGAAGGTGGATGAGTTTAAATACTTGTGATCAACAGTACAGAGTAATGGGGATTGTGGAAGAGAGGTGAAGAAGAGAGTGCTGGCAGGGTGGAATGGGTGGAGAAGAGTGTCAGGAGTAATTTGTGACAGACGGGTATCAGCAAGAGTGAAAGGGACGGTCTACAGGATGGTAGTGAGACCAGCTATGTTATTTGGGTTGGCGACGGTGGCACTGACCAGAAAGCAGGAGACAGAGCTGGAGGTAGCAGAGTTAAAGATGCTAAGATTTGCACTGGGTGTGACGAGGATGGATAGGATTAGAAATGAGTACATTAGAGGGTCAGCTCAAGTTGGACAGTTGGGAGGCAAAGTCAGAGAGGTGAGATTGCATTGGTTTGGACATGTGCAGAGGAGAGATGCTGGGTATATTGGGAAAAGGATGCTAAGGATAGAGCTGCCAGGGAAGAGGAAGAGGAAGGCCTAAGCGAAAGTTTATGGATGTGGTGAGAGAGGATATGCAGGTGATGGGTGTAACAGAGCAAGATGCAGAGGACAGAAAGATATGGAAGAAGATGATCTGCTGTGACAACCCCTAACGGGAGCAGCCGAAAGAAGAAGCAAGATTATTTATATCAATGTGTTAAGAATAAAGAAGGTGACCAGACAAAAAAAAATGGTCATGCCCATGTAAACCACCACACAAAAAAGTAATCAACAATGATAAAAAATACAGTTACATCCTTCACCAAATACCTTGATAATTTTCTGCACATTACTGTGTTTACTTAGAAATAGGAAATCGAACATAGTTTCCTTTCCCCCAATAGCAAAAAGTACCAATTAGGAAATTAATATTTTTATATTGAAATACACAAAAACATGTGTAATTTAAAACAAATTACTTTGCATAAATGTTGCTATTTACCAGATACAATTTTTATATATACTTTATGTGTGGCAATGCTTTTGTGAAGATTGAAGGTTGATTCTTATTTCAAGAAAAAAGGCAAACTAACAGAAAGTTTACTTCCTTATTTGCAGTTAAAGCAGTGTCATTCCTCCCGTATGGACTTCTGAACAATGGTGGTATAAAAACATTTGTCTTTAATGTTATATCAGTCCCTATTTAACATAATTTTTCATTAATTTTTTTTTTTGTGTCTTGATGTCTTTGTAAAAGATAACAACTGGAAATGGGGATGCTCCCTAAATTGCCCTATAAGGTTTAGCTTTGTTTCTTTTAAAAATGACACTCTGACTTTTATCACTTACAAGGCATTATAGCACAAGCAAGGCCAAAGAGACCACAGTAATTTGATGATTTCAAAGCTACTGCACAGCAGTTTATTGCACCTGGATGTGATCTGATTCTTCTTGAGTCATGCTCAACAGGATTTGCTGTATGAAATGGCTGATTGTGGCATTTATCCTATAATACTCATAAGCCTCACTGCAACTGCTGTAGACATTGCCTAACAGTAACCAAGTTACTGTGAATTATTAAACTCTTGCACAATTACATTTTTAGTTGTTTCTTCAATTACTCTATTTCAAATCCTTCTATAAAAAGAAACAGGGCATAAGCAAGCAATAGTGTGAATGTTACTCTAAAGCATTTGTATAGGAATGTTCATCTAAGAAATGTCAAAGAAGTAATACGAAGGAAATTCTTTTGTATGGGCTACATGGATGTGCAAAATTAAAAAAAAAAAAAAAAAAGCCTTTTCATTTTCTAATATTTTCACATACAGTACAGTACATGCTATAGCTATGGGTTTTGCTCAGGTAGTCTGATTTCCCCCCAATATTCTATGTGCATTTGGATTATCTCACATGTAAAATCTGCTCTTGTGTGTGTTATGAACTAGAGAGTTCCTCCAACCAGAATCCCAAAAACTGTTGTAAAAAGCACCACAAATTGAAGGGTCCACCAGCCTTTGACTTTTATGACGAAAAGGGCAAACAAAGAAGCTTTATAAGATGAAAACTTTATTAAACAAAAATGCTCAAAGAAGCATAAAAGACAAAGAAGGAGTTACCTTCTTAAACTGGCTATCCAAAGGCAAACAAGTCTAAAATACACATTTCCCAGAGGTCATAAAACAGACCAAATAAGTAAAATATCCAGTAAATAGTAATAATCAAAAGAGACCTCACTAGAACCCAGCATATACACACTTTTTCACAAGGACTGAATATTTTCTCGGCTTTTATAGGGTTGAGGACAGTCCTTTGATGGAAATATACAGGTGGTCCTGCCTCTTGAGAAACCACCCACAAAATATAGGGAACATTATAGAAGTATGCAGAAACTGAAATTTAATGCGCAAAATTAATAAAAAAACATAGAATAATGCAACTAGTCAACATAAATAACAATTTAAATACAAACAAATGAATCAAACGTGTAAAAAATAAACAAAAGATATTTGAACTCAAGCTATGGGAGGAACCCTGCCTAAAACCTAACAGTATATGTGAATGTGGGTGCACAAGTAAATGTGCAATATGTTAGACTAGTTTCCTAATATATTACTATTACTTACAAGGGAAATTACTTGCTGCAACTGAACACAGAATCTGTTAATATAATAAGTTGTTCAAGTCTGCCTGTCTTTCTATCTGTTTAACAGAAATTTTCCTTGCCACCTGTTTTACAGTGTAATGAGTGGAACTTACCAGGTTATATTATGGATTGACCAACTCTTCGTGCACCCTTAGTTGAACAATTGTACACGCAAGAACACGTGCACACAGTATCCACTCTAAGTGGTGCCCACACAGCTCACTACTCCTCAATACTCCACATAGGGACTTACTAGCTTTGGCTTGAGTAGACCAGGTGTCACTTAGACTCTGAAGGCTAATGCACATTAACTATGGCCACTTACCAAGACACATTATTCCTTTCCGTGCTGCTCATTATTGGAGGTCTCTTCTGAGCCACTTACCCACTGGAAAAGAAATGGCAGTCTACTCAAACCAAATGCCCTATATTTATTCAGTTATTTCAGTCACCCAAGATGTGCAGTCAAAGTTTTAATAGTTTTGGAGAGGAGCAAAATTTATTAAAATAGACAGTATGAATAATAGCAAAAAGCAATCAGTAATCTGGAAATATAAATAAATAATAGTAAATCAGTGGTAAAATCTAGTTGAAAAGCAGTTATTGCCATCCAAAGGATTCATACTACTTTCAACAAGCATATGAAAGCTGGCAAACTATGCCAGGAATAGCATCTGTGCAAGGGAGTGTTCATGTTGAAATTCAGATGTCTAGCTGATGCATAGACTGTGCCTCTTTGGTCCAGCTTGATGGAATCTCTCTGTCCTATATCCCAATATTCCCAGATAGTGTTTCTGACCTAAAAGCTATTTCTCACTGATAATTGGTGAATTATTCTTATGATTGATAGTTTTTTCAAAAAAAAAAAAAAAAACAACTTTGTCACAAAATCTGTTTATGTTCTCTCAGTTCCTTTCGGGTATTTTCTCTGGCAAATAATTATAGAATAATCTGGTCAGTTTAACTCAGAATTCTTAAAAACAATATTTGCATAAATCAAGATATATGCTGATGTGTGCTTAACAAGTCAAATGTGAGTATGAATAGCAAACTAAAACTTCATGTTCAATATATAGTTCATCATGGAATGTCTGTAGACAAGGCAGTCCCAAAATAATGATTGTACTGTCCATAATACCACCCTATCAAAATACACAGTAATTGTCTAAGTGGGAATCATTCAGAATTGCACCAATATACACATTTCAGTAGAGTAGTGACTGGGAGGCAAACAATTTAAAAAATCTGTATAATTAATTATGATTACAGTACAACTTAGAATAATTTGCAAGTTATCTAGAAAACTACAACACAAAATATGCATCGTTTCTGCAATATTGAATTATAGATGCAACAGCTTGGTGTAAGCTCTATATGTAAAACTTGATCAATTATGGAAATATAGCAAAATATTCTAAAACCAGCTAAATCCAATTTAGGCTAACAAAGGACCAGAGCTTATCCCAGATGCATTGGGTGTTGGGACATAGTGCAGTTTATGGAAATGTAAACTTTAAAAAACATACATAAATGAAAGTCTTTGAAGACGTTCTGCCATCCAGTTCATTAGATAAAATATATTTAGCCTGTAACATCTTTAGAATAATGAGAGCTCTGATGAGTCTATATATTTCTTCAGATTTCTTCACAAAGACATTACAAAAGTCTTCATAGCTATAGTTTGATTAAAAGAAAGAATGGGCACTCCGGCCTCATATGTCAGTGAGAAATAGTTGAATGAACCAATCTGATCATCTTTTGGCTACTGGGAAAAAATGGGAGGAAAGTGAAAGACACGGCTAGGCCCAAGACTTAACACTTATGACTGTGGAAATGTGTGGCAAGAGGGTTGACTACTGAACCAGCATGGTTCTCTAATAATTTATATAATGAATTTATTTAACCCTTTAACCGCCAACTCCCTAAATATTCCCCACGCCAGGCAAAATCTGAACAATTTTCGTTTTTTTACTTTTTTACATTTTTTACATTTATTCAAGCAGTATTGACCACTAAATGTTGTGCAAGTTCTAGAAATGGGCAAACACATAATAAAGCACAAAATGTACCTTTTCTCAGGCTTCTGGATTTATTGTCAACTACAAAAACGGAACAGTCAAAAGTAATTCAAAAGTCAAAAGTAGTTCAGTCAATCATAGTTTCATTCCCAGTATTTGAGTTTGCTGTGCCACAGGCCAAAGCAGGGAACTGCACAAAGTCCTGGATTGCTGGGACACTTTGAGCAGAAGGTCTTGACGTCTCTACGCTGACCCTTCTTTGAACAGACATGACAGCGTTTTTCTGAAAGTCCAAAGTCCTTACATTCATCTGGCAACACTGCTGAAATACTACTCATAGGATCCTCTTTGCCAGTGTATACACGAAATCTATAAATGTAACCTGAATTCTCAGCTAAGCAAAACATCTTGATACCAAACCGTGCCCTTTTCAATGGTAGATACTGTCGAAACTGTAAGCGGCCCTTCCACGACAATAAACTTTCATCAACTGCAACTGACGGTCCTGGCATGTAGGGCAACTGAAATGCTTCAAATAAATGATCAATCAAAGGACGTAGCTTGAACAAGTGGTCGCGGTTTGGATCTTTCTTATCTGGCTCATTTCTGTTGTCATTCAAATGAAAGAATTTCAGCAGCAAAGAGAATCGGTTACGTGTCATGACAGCTGCAAAAATAGGTGTTGCATACATAGGATCTGTAGACCAGTACATCTCAATATCTGGTTTTCTGATTATTCCCATCAACATCAAAATCCCAATGAATTTTTTCATTTCGTTTTCATCAGTGTCAAACCAAGCACGAACACGGGAATGTGGAGGTAAATTGGGATTTTTCTCAATAAACTGTGCTGCATACAGATTTGTCTGATGAACAAAATGTCTGATCAAATCAGGTGAAACAAACAGCTCATAAAACTGCTCAGCAGTGTAATTGTTTACATCAACAATAAAGCCACACGTTCCCTCAAATGAATGCAGAAAAGGTAGTTCACCACGGGCAGCAGCCCAGCTGAGATGCTGGGGATACACCCACTCAGCGCCGTCATCCGATGCGTCTTTATTCACAGTATCATGCAGTGCACGTTGCTGCTCATCACTGTCGCTAAAATCTTCTTCAGAACTGCTACAATCATGATCAGAACTGTCCAAAATCGCCTGCAAAGCCTCACTTGAAGTCAGTTTACGTTTCGCCATATTCACAGCTGTTACATGCGAATCACGTCACATGACCGGCCAAAACAACCACAGACTTGTCGAAATACAACGTAGTAATAATACCCACGCCAAACCGTCAGTTATACTACTTGCCAGGCATTCATATAACCACAGGCAAATGTGCCGGATAATTCCGGCAGTATGGCGTTAGCAATAAAACAACGGTGCCGGATATATCCGGCAGAGGGCGGTTAAGGGGTTAAAAAAAAAGAAGCTAACCATTTATTTGTAGATTACTCAAAGTGGGTCATATCAAACTCTTATCACACTTACACCATGCAATATAAGGCAGACATACCTGTTCACTAGCAGTTGTTCCTAATGAAATGTTGATTCCCTTTCATGCAGTAGAAGTCAAATTAACCCGATAGCTGTTAATGTAGGTCACAAATATATACAATATACTATTCCCTTGCAGAAAGCTCACACATGATAGCCAGGGAAATACATTTTGACTGTAGTTCTGTAATTTGTGAGACTTTCACAGAAAGGGAAGAAAAGTCACTGCTGTCTAGTGCTTGCAGTGGGGCGGTATGTACTGGCACTTTGCTTTCTGAACAAAGGAGAACCGGCAGCTATTGTATGCCTGCTGGTATATAACTGCATTTTTGATGCTTTTGCACTTCCAAGAGGAATCTGATACCAAAATAGGTTATGTGTATCAGCATGCTCAGAAACTGCAAGAGAAGCTCCCCCTTTCCTACTCTTTGAAGAAATTTTATATAGTATATAATGCGTCACAAAGGGTGAAGATACAGATACAACAGGAGGCTCTGGCATTTATTTTGTTCATCTCCAAGCACTGATGCTAAAAAATATTTACCAACAAAGACGGAGACAAAATTATTGACCATAAAACTATAACGGACATATTTAGAGACTGGTATAAGTATAGAAGACAAGACACAACCTAATACGTTTTTGGATGCATTACAGACACCACAACTAGATACTCTCAGTGCAGAGGAATTGGATAAACCTCTGGCACTATTAGACTTTCTAGATGCTATAAACTCACTTCAGAGTGGGAAAGCAACAGGCCCTAATGGCTACCCTGCCGAATTTTATTAAAAAAATTCTCAATTAATTTAGCTCCCCTTTTATTAGCAACGTTTAGAGAAGCTAGAGACCATACAATTCTACCTCAAACCTATCGCCAGGCATTAATTACTGTCTTTCCTAAGCATAATAAGGACTTATTATAATGTGCATCATACATATCTCACTTTTGAATAATGATGTTAAGATGCTCTCCAAAGTCCTAGCTAGAAGATTGAGAAATTGCTTCTTTTGGTAATATCACAAGACCAAACTGGATTTATTAAAGGCACACACTTAGCTTCCAATCTTTGAATCCTGTTTAATTTAATATAGTCACCCACAAAGTCTAACACCCCGGAGATATTATTATCATTGAATGCAGAAAAAGCATTTAATATGACTGAACTACCTTTTCAGTACATTGGAGAAATTTGGGTTTGGTCCGAACATATGTGCATGGATCAAACTACTGTATACCAGTCCAGAAGCTTCAGTTTGTATTAACAACATTATTTCAGACTACTTCAAACTAGAACGTGGTACTAGACAAGGATGACCCTGTTACTACTGCTTTATGCAATCGCCATTGAGTCACTGGCAGTTCACTGTCGAAATGCTTATGAGATAAAGGGGATTATCAGAGAAGGACTTGAACGTAAAATTTCACTATATGCAGATTATATGGTACTATATATATCAGATCCACAAAATACTGTGCCTGCAGTCCTAACAGCACTAACAGAATTTCAAATGATTTCTGGCCTCAGAATTAATTTGAATAAAAGTGTGCTCTTTCAATTGAACTCTCTTGCACACAATATTAGATTGGACACCTTTCCTTTAATCATCATTGCAGATCAGTTTAAATGCCTGGGGGTAAACATCACAAGTAAACAAAGCTTTTTATCAACAAAATTTTGCTGTCTGTATGGAAAAACCTAAGCAAGACTTGCATAGATGGTCTACCCTTCATCTCACTTTACCTGGAAAAATTAACACTGTCAAGATAAATATCCTTCCTAAGCTTCTTTTTCTATTTCAAAGCATTCCAATAAACATCAATAAATTATTTTTTAAGAAGTTAGATTCCATCATAACCTCATTTATCTGGAATTCAAAACATCCACATATCCAAAGAGCGACCCTGCAAACACCTCCACCGAACTTTCAATTTTATTACTGGGCAGCAAATACACAAATAGATGAATATACACAGGCTTGGTCCGTAATAGAAATAAAATCCTGCAGTACTTCTTTATATTCCTTGCTTTTTACCCCAGTAAATACAAGTTATCGCCAATATACTAACAACCAAGTTGTGATTCATTCACTCAGAATATGGAACCAATCTGGGAAGTACTTCAAGATAAAGAAGCTTTTATCTGTGGCACCTCTGCATGGTAACCACCTTTTTCAACCCTTTCATACATATGCAGTTTTTAATGTTTGGAAAACATTAAGGATTAAATCACTTAGAGATTTGTACAAAGACAATGTCTTCGCATCCTACGAAAAATTACACTTCAAATTTAACTTTCCAGCAACACATTTCTTTCACTACCGCCAAATAAGAACCTTTGCTAAACAAAACCTGCCCAGTTTTCCTCACCTCCCACCTACCTCTTTTCAGGAAAAAACTATTGCTCAGTCTTAAGGATTCAGACAGCATTTCTATAATTGCCTTTACTTCACTATTGGCATGTAGACTTATCTTGGTCAACTGGAAGATTCCTAACCCACCTCTTTTAAGTCAGTGGGTAACTGATGTTATGTATTATTTGAAATTGGAAAAAATCTAATTCTCACTTAGAGGATCTGTGCAAAACTTTTTTAAAAACCTGGCAGTATCTAATTAATAACATTTTTGAATAAGCATTTAAAAAGAGGAAGTGGATTCTCTTACCATTTTATTTATTTTTCCTACTATTAAAGTTTTACTCTGTTGGCTTAGCTCTGTTTCTCATGGGTGGGGGCTGATTTAACTTGAACTTAGTTCTGTAAAATTTGACTTGCTTGTATGGAATGCTATTTGCTTTTAATAAATTCAATAAAATGCTAAAAAAAAAAAATACAAAATTTCCATATCACTTTGCATAAGAAAAATTTGCTTGCCCAGGAAACAAAATGTGGCAGGAGTTGCTAGCCCATTGTGAAAGGACACAAAAGATGGTGAAGAAGACAAACATTGATAAAGTACAGGCAATGAAAGAAAACACACAAAGTAAAATTAAAGTGGATACAGTACTTTAAATTGGACAGTATTATACTCAATCTATCATGCTGCCTGCCATTTACATACCATAATAGGTGAAATATGTACTGTAAGTAATGCTGTCATTTTATAAACTATTATTGTATATAGAAAAATATATTTTATTATAATAATACAATAATACTTATGTTTCCAGCTGACTGAAAAGTGTCATTTTGCTTTTTATGATTAAATACTGGTTATTTTATGCAAATCTATTTTGTGTATTACTTAATGTGCCCAGCTGAAAGTAACTTTTTTTTTTTGGCCGCACAACCATGGAGTGTTTTTTTTTTTTATATATAAAATGTTTGCTAACATTTAAGGATTAATACCCTCACAGTACTCAGTCCTTTCTTTCTTTGTTCCAACAAGCTCCACTCCTGTGCTCTCCTCCTAGCTCAGTCCACTGCCACCCGACTCCAGCCCCCGAGTTGTGGCAACTGTCTCCTTTTATAGAGGACCCGGAAGTGCTCCAGCCACTCCTTGTATAGCTTCTGGCTGCACTTCCGGGTGAGACGGCAGTCCTGCACAGGAGGGCTCAGCCGTTCCCCATACGCCCCTGGTGGTGTTCGTGAGCCACAGCAGGGTTGAACGTCCCTGCTCTGTGGCAGTGTAGCAAACCCGGAGGGATGTCCTCTGTCGTCCCGGCCACGTGCGTATCCCAGCCACACGTTACAATAGATAGATAGATACTTTATTGAAATTCAAGTACCAGTAGCCAAGAATTAATTATGCCAAGTTAAATACAAACATTTAAGTATACAGTACGCCCCCAAAATTCACGGGGGTTACATTCCGAGAGCACCCGCGAATTGTGAAAAACCGCAAATTTTGGATGTGTTTAAAAAAAAATGCCTATTTTTATAGTTTAAACCCTAAATATGCCCTCAAATTAAACTTTAATTTAATGTCAAACTCAGCTTAATACATTACCTAAAAAAAAAAAGAATGTAAAGGTAAACCTGTATACTGTACTGCTATGTCTCCCACAGTGCTAGAACGTAAAATACAGATGTTACCGCTATATGTACTGTAATTCATGCAAGTACGTTTTCATTGCCAGAAGCCTTAGAAGGTGCAGGGCATTTCGGCGGCATCTTGGGGCTTTAACCCTTAAACTGCCACATACTTGTGGGTTAAAGCATCCCTGGACACCAAATACTTTTTTGCTGCACTTTAAGTAAATGTCACAATTCACAAAGAAAAAGTGAAATTTTAATGGAACACATTTTTTTCATGTAAAGAGCATCACAATTACTGCAACACTGATCATTTTACACACTGCCAATGAACTGTAAAAACTATTTTAAAAACTACTGGAACAATATGCACAAAGTGAAACTGACGCCATGGATGAAATTCAGTAAATCACCGAGCCAACTGTGCTTGAACTGGCAGCACTCAAGCACACAGAGGTAAATGCTGACGCTGGCAGGCTAGTCTAGTGCAGCGGCTCAATCCCAGGGACAGTAAGGCTGCAGGGTGTCACGCTTGGGTCACAGAATTGCACAGAAACACACAAGATTGTAGAGACAGGAACTTTATTCAAACACTTCAAGCAAACATGTCTCTTTCAGAAGTAAAACGAACTCAGTATGCGCACGTGCTCACAGGGACAAAAACAAAGCAAACAGGTAATCAAACAGCAAATAAAGAATGTAATGAAAACAAATGAGATAAATGAAAACAACGATACCACCCCTGTTCCCCTTATGGCGATTACACATTAAATATAACAAAGCACAAACAAAACACACACAGTAAATCATGAAAAATGTCAACGGATGAAATGTAATGCTGAAAATAGATAGTTACACAAATTACAAAAACTTTTTTTATGCTTTTGGTCACCGGCCCCCTTTTAAAAGCGGCACTGACATCCTTTGACCCCAGACAGCCCCAGCACCCTCAGCAGAAGACCAATCGGAGACACTGCATGGACTGCTGGGAGTTGCAGTTTCAAATTCTATTGGTTACTTTCACCATCCCAAGCCGCATTTTCCTCTACAGTTGCTTCCTGTTCTCTCTACAGTACAGTATTGCCACGGAAAAAAGCCATAAAAATTGCGGAGGATATTTGCGGTTTTCGCTAACAATTATTAGATAGGTTCTAAGGAAAAATCCGCGAATGACTGAGGCCGCGAACTCTGAACTGCGACTTTGCAGGGGTCTACTGTACTTACTACACAAATAACAAATACATTACAAATAATGAAATCACAGTACACTAGATGGTACATACAATAATGCCAGTGCAGTAAGAGTTGTGCATATAATAATACTACCAAAGTGACAGGTGGCATATAATAATAAAATGAAAGATACTAAAATGTCAAAGCAAAATAAAATAAAGTGACATGATTTGTGCTTATAGGGTAATAACCAACAAAAAAGGTTATACAGTAATGACAAGGTAGTGTGATAAGATGTATGTAGAGCATAGCTAATTCATCTAATATAGCTTATGAACAGAGAAGGAGTATCAGGTTCACAGCACCAACCCCCCACCCCCTATTTTTAAAGAGTTGCAGAGTGGCTCTGGGGGCAAAAGATCTTTTGTATCTGTCCATATTGCAGTCCTGTGATAGCAGCCTACTATTACACAAACTCCTTTGCTTTATTATGGCAGTGTATAGTGGGTGATGTTCATTGTCCATAATAGATAGCAGTTTACATAGTGTCCTTTTCTCTGCCACTTTCGCCATAGAGTAGAGTCCATTTTGATTCTGTTGTCTGAACAGTTTGTCAATTAGAATCAGCATTCCTACCCCCACCACCAGCATACTACAGTATAGCACAGAGTACTGTCAATAACAGACTGATAGAACATCTGCAGATGTTTCTTGCATATGTTAAAGGAGCCCAGTCTCCTTAGCAAATAGTGTCTGCTTTGCCCCTTCCTGAACAAAGCCTTTGTGTTCTCTGACCAGTTCATGTCTGTCATCCAACTGCACTCCAAGGTACTTATACTGTAGATTTTGACTCACTTCACATCAATGCCTTGAATGGAGACAGGTCTCAGTGGAGATCTAGACCTACGATAGTCCATGACCATCTCCTTGGTTTGGAAGTATTCTACACCCATGTTCTTCAACCGGTGGTCGTCCGCGGGCTAGTGGTGGTCCATGGAAATTTCCTGCCAATCCGCTAACAATTTTGCCCAAATCATGTAACAGCTACATGATTCAGGCACTACATTGTTGCATATGACTATGAGTATAGGTGAAAGGCACGGCCGCCAACTTCCAGTATTGCATCAGTTTGCCTGTTGACAACATGTAGCAAAAAATCTATTTTATTGCACTTGTGCATATTATTTTCTAATATTGTGCTGTGGTATTTTGGAAAACAAGTTATTTATTTAGTAAAATTTGAAACCCTACAAAATGGAGACAAAAAAAGTCAGTCATTTTCCAACCCGCTATACCCAAACACAGGGTCACAGTGGTCTGCTGGAGCCAATCCCAGCTAGCACAGGGCGCAAGGCAGGAACAAATCCCGGGCGGGGTGTCAACCCACCACAGGACACACACACACACACACCAAGCACACGCTAGGGACAATTTAGGATTGCCAATGCACCTAACCTGCATGTCTTTGAACAGTGGGAGGAAACCCACACAGACATGGGGAGAACATGCAAACTCCACACAGGGAGGACACAGGAAGTGAACCAGGGTCTCCTTACTGCGCGGCAGCAGCGCTACCACTGCGCCACCATGCCGCCCGAAAAAAAAATGTCACACAGCAAAACCTTTTAACCTTCTATAGTAGAAGCAAGGACAATATTCAGGAGAAAAGTAGTGATGGTAACGAAAGTCTACCAAATACTAGTGCTTCAAGTTTAGAAGAAACAAAGAAAAAGTAATATGCTGATACTTTGGAATATGCAATACAAATCAAACAGAGAAAAGGAAACTTTGTTAGGCATTATGATAAGGAGTATTTAAAGCTTGGTTTCATTGTAGCCCCTGGCAGTGAACTATCGCCACAGCCTTTGTGAGTAGTATGTTCCGAAATTCTGTCAAATGATGCTACGAAACCTTCTAAACTCACTTGTCATTTGCTTTCGAGGCACAGAGATTTTACTGATAAGCCACTGAACATTTCTCTTCAGGGATCAGGGAAATATTTTTACATTGAGAAATAAAATGGATGAGTTTAAAATGAAACTGGCTCTTTGGGATAGTCGCGTACAAGAGGAAGATATAGAAATGTTCCTCTTTTGGAAGAATTCTTCATTGCTGCTGATGTCAACCAGAAACTCATATTAAACATAAGTCAACATTTAAGGGTTTTAGCTGAAAACTTTAATAGTTATTTCCCTAAAAATGAGGATCGTCGTAAAGGTAACCTCTGGATTAATACTCCCTTCTTGGAAGATACAAAATCATGCACAATTGATCCTCATGAAAAAGAAAAGCTAATTGAGTTGTCTTCTGATGTCACTCTGGTGTCCAAACATAACATGCAATCATTGTCTCAATTTTGGATATCATCTCTGAGTTAAAGCTATCAAATTGTTGGTCGTTTCTTCGAATTCCTACTTGTGTGAAAAGACTTTTTCAACCTTGTCAATAATAAAAACCAAACAGAGAAATCAAATAGATGTTAATGCAGCGCTTCGTCTCTCAGAAACAACGCTGCAGCCACGTATATCAAATTTTCTAACAAAGAAGCAGCACCAGAGGTCGCACTAACTAACAATTGTAGTTTTGTAACATTATATTTAATAAATAAAATACTATCTACATTGGTTTTGATTTCTGTCTTAGCCATCAGCTGGTCCACGAAATATTTCTCCTATTTGTGTCTGTCCACAGGTATAAAAAGGTTGAAAAACGCTGTTCTATACCATCCCACAAAATCATTCACCAGACCTCTGCACTCCTCCTCCTGTCCACTCCTGATGCACCTCACAATAACATTGCCATCTGAAAACAGCTGCAGGTGTCATGTCCCTGTGTTGTAGCTAAAGTCCGATGTGTACAAGGTGAATAGGAAAGGTGAAAGAACAGTCCCCTGTGCTACTGATTACAGTCTGTGATGTGCAATTCTTCAGTCTGTCAAACTGAGGTTTACCAGTGAGGTAATCTGTAATCAAACATGTTACTTAAAACTTAGTATTATAATTGTTTTAAGGAGCAAGTGGAGCAGCTTATCGGTTTGGTATGGTTAGGTAGGGTGTCAAGGAGAGGAATGAAGAAGGTCAGATGATAGTGGATATTGCAAAAAGGATGGACATGGCTGTGGTAAATACGTATTTTAAGAAGAGGATGACGTACATGAGTGGAGGAAGATGCACACAGGTAGAGTATATCCTAAACAGGATGGTCAATCTGAAGGAGATTGAAGACTGCAAAGTGGTGGCAGGGGAAAGTGTAGCATATGATGGAGGTCTGTAGGATGATGTTGGAGATTAAGAAGAGGAACAGAGTGAAGGCCCAGCCAAGGATTAAATGGTTGAAGTTGAAAAAGGACGACTGTACGGTTGAGTTCAGGGAGGAGGTAAAACTAATACTAATAATTGGGGTAAATGCTGATGTGAAGTACTAGTACCGATTTTTAAGAATAAGGGGAATGTGCAGAGCTGTAGTAACTACAGGGACATAAAATTGATGAGCCACAGCATGAAGTAATGGGAAAGAGTAGTGGAAGCTAGGTTAAGAAGGGAGGTGATGATTAGTGAGCAGCAGTATGGCTTCAGAAAGCACCACAAATGTGAAGTTTGCTCTGTGGGTGTTGATGGAGAAGTTTAGAGAAGGCCAGAAGGAGTTGCATTTCGTCTTTGTGGACCTGGAGAAAGCATATGACATTGGTGCCTCGAGAAGAGTTGTGGTATTGTATGAGGAAGCCGGGAATGTTAGAGATGTATGTAAGAGTTGTACAGTATATGTATGAGGGAAGTGTGACTGTGGTGAGGTCTGTGGTAGGAGTGATGGATCCATTCAATGTGGAGGTGGGATTACATCAGGGATCAGCTCTGAGCCCTTTCTTATTTCCAATTGTGATGGACAGGTTGACAGAAGAGATTAGACAGGAGTCCCCATGGACTATGATGTTTGCTGATGATACTGTGATACTGTAGCGAGAGTAGGGAGCAGGTTGAGGAGACCCTGGAGAGGTGGAGATATGCTTTAGAGAGGAGAGGAATGAAGGTCAGTAGGAATAAGACAGAATACATGTGTGTAAATGAGAGGGAGGTCAGTGGAATGATGACGATGCAGGGAGTAGAGTTGGCGAAGGTGGAGGAGTTTAAATACTTGGGATCAACAGTACAGAGTAATGGGGATTGTGGAATAGAGGTGAAAAAGAGAATGCAGGCAGGGTGGAATGGGTGGAGAAGAGTGTCAGGAGTGATTTGTTACAGACGGATATCAGCAATAGCGAAAGGGAAAGTCTAAAGGACGGTAGTGAGACCAGCTATGTTATATGGACTAGAGCAGGTGGCACTGACCAAAAAGCAGGAGACAGAACTGGAGGTGGCAGAGTTAAAGATGTTAAGATTTGCATTGGGTATATGTAATATTGGATAAAGATGTTTCCTGAATAGAATACTGAAACAGACAGATACAGGATATACAAGAGCATTAAATAAAATAAAATACAATAAACCAGAGTAATGGACTAAATTTAATACTCAAAGAAAAGCCTAGCAAATAACATTATTTGTGATGTATAACACACAAATTATGTGGAGCATCTGGACAGAGATGAAGACTGAAAGAGGCGGCAGAATGTCAGGTTAAGTTAAAAGCCTTCCTGAACAGATGTGTTTTAAGCTGTTTTTTAAAATAATGAATTGAATCAGCTGATCTAATTAATTTAGGGAGGTCATTCCAAAGTTTGGGCCAAATGTGGTACATGTGGGAGGAATAAGAAAGGGAGGAATCAAAAATAACACCAAGATTCCTTGCATTAGAAGAAGCTCTAATGAGATCACCGTCAAGAGTGACTGAGAAGGAGCTCATTTTCTTCAGTTGCATTTTAGTATCAATTTGCAGGAGATTAGTTTTGTTGTATTTTAATTTTGAAGAGTTCTGCTCCATCCAGGTTTTAATTTCACTGAGGCAAGTTGTGAGCTGAGAAAGCCCTGATGAAGTTTCACTTTTAACACTGAAATAGAGTTGAGTATCATCTGCATAAAAATGACAACCCAGTTCAAAGCTACGAATGATATTGCCATGGGGAATCATATAGATACAGAAGAGCAGAGGGCCGAGGACAGAGCCCTGAGGAACCCCTTGTGTGACTGGCACTGAGATGGACCTGTTGTTGCCAAGACAAATAAACTCTTGCCTATCGGTCAAATAGGACCACTGGAGGGCAGTGCTAGAGACACCCAGCATGTTCTCCATGCTGGACAGTACAATGTCGTGTCTGACAGCATCAAATGCTGTACTAAGATCTAATTAATATGCTGGTATGTCCAGAGTCTGCTGCCATAAACAAATCATTGGTTACCCAAAGCAAAGCAGTTTCACAGCTGTGCTACACCCTGAAACCAGACACTTGTCATATATCCATTATTAATTCTTAGATAGAATTAGCAACTTTTTAAATTCAAAGTCTTATGGTTACCAATAACAAGTCCTATGAGATTATACAGATATCAATGTTCTTTTCATATGAAAACTCAGCTTTGTCTGTCTGCTGTCTAATGATAGCACCTTATGCAACCAACTACGAAAAAGGTCATTGCTTTGGCTGATGCATATTTCAGTCTTCAACTGGCAGATGCTGTTCAGATATGTTTTTGTATTAAAAAATTCTTATAGTATCTACAGGTGACAGGTACTATCCCCTCAGGAGCAGACATAGTCTATGCAGATATGCATTGGCTTATTACAGGATTATTATGGGCTGCTGTGTGCTAAATAATGTTACACAAATCTTTCAGTCCTGGTGTATCCTTAGTTCTATGCCAGATAAACCTTTAAATACTGATGTCACTCAGCAGAAATAATGGGGGAATTCACGCACCACATTCAGTCATTAAAATGAAACTGTACATGTCTAATTGGGTGTAAAGATTGCTATGCATGCTTAATAAAACCAGTGAACTACAACTGCATACAACAGAACACAGCTATTGTAATATTACATGGATAATCTTCCCGAGCTTTTCTTTAGTATATTTTTTAATGCATTTACTTACTGTGTCAGTGTGCATGCTTCTAGCCTTTTCCTCTAGCAGGATGGTAATTAAGAATGCCAAATTAGCTACTTCATTACCTGTTAATAAATCATGCCTGTTATTTAAAAGCTTTAGATGCATTTTTTACAATCAAAGGATGGTTGTAATGTAATTTCTAAATAGAACTGGTGGGAAAGGAAACAGTTTTTGCGGTTGGGCACACACGTCTAACCCATTAACCCTTAGTACCGGTGCACCTTAGGGATGTGTCCTTCCCCCACTACTCTTCTTACTATATACAAATGGCAGTACCTATGGCAATTCATCTGTCAAACTTCTTAAATTTGCAGATGGAATCACACTAATAGGCCTCATTTCAAACAATGATGAGTCCATATACAGACAAGAGGTGGAAAAATCTGACTTTGTGGTACAGGAATAATAATTTGGACCTTAATATTCAAAAATTCAAGAGATGAACATAGATTCAGGAAACCGTCATCTGTTCACCTATCACTTGCTATAAATGGTCTCCGCCAATGGGATGACAGAATTATTTAAGTTTCTGGGCACTGTACTGGCACAAAACCTTAAGTGGGACAATAACATCACATGTATTATTAAGATAGCCTATCAGCGAATTTTCTTTTGTGTCTGCTCAGGAAATTCAATCTTCCTCAAGCAATAACAGTCCAATTCATCGCAGCCATTTACAAGTCCATTCTGACCTCATCTATAACTGCCTGGTTGGGTACAGTCACTGTTCAGGCTAAGGCCAATCTGCAGTGGATCATCAGAGCCTGTGAAAAAGTCATAGGCTGTAACTTACCTCACATTGTAGTCCTACATGAGTCCAGGGTAAGGTAGTATGCTGCTGATGTCAGATGTCACCCCGTGAGACACCTATGCCAACGCCTTCCCTCCAGCAAACATCTTTGTGCAAAGAAAGTTAAAACAACACGTCACCTTACCAGATTTTATACACGTGCAGTTATTCCAACTAATCAGATCTGAACATTATATTTTATTATTTTACATTTTATCTTCTTATATTTATTTTTTGTTTTATGTATTGACCATATATGTTGGACATATACTTTTCAAGACAAATTCCTAGTACCCATTAGTGTACCTGGCCAATAAAGTGAATTCTTATTGTGATTCTGATTCTGAAGAGTCATTTCAGAGGGGCAAGGCAGGAAACAAATCTTGATGGAATATCTGTCCAAAAGCAATGCCAATGATGAATAAACTGATTAATTATCAACCCATTTTCTTAACCCGAGACACACATTACAATACAATACAGTTCATTTTTATATAGCCCAAAATCACACAAGGAGTGCCGCAATGGGCTTTAACAGGCCCTGCCATTTGATAGCCCCACAGTCTTGACTCTCTAAAAAGACAAGGAAAAACTCCCAAAAAACCTTGTAGGAAAAAAAAATGAAAGAAACCTTGGGAAAGGCAGTTCAAAGAGAGACCCCTTTCTGGGTAGGTTGGGCATGCAGTGGGTGTGAAAAAAAGGGGGTAAATACAATACAATACACAAAACACAAATAACCCTCAATACATTATAATAGTGCAATAGAAATATTACAGGTACAGAGCAGAATTCATCAGTAGATGATATCACATAAAAGGATTTGGATTTATTCAGAGTTTTGGAGACCTTGGCCATCAAGCTGCCTGCCCCTATTGGCTATTCCACAGCTGAGTCAGCGCTGGGCCAGCCATCCGATGAAAAGACCCCTCTACCCAACGATTCCTGCGATCCTCCATCAGAGATGACTTTATCTTAGGCAGGCAAAACAACTTGGCACTAGGGCAGTGGATCCAAGTGCCACATTTGAGTACCAAGAAGAGAAACAGAATAGATGAGGGTAGGATAGCGCTTTGAGTACTGAGAAAAGCGCTATATAAATGTAATGAATTATTATTATTATTATTAGTAACAATTATAACCATCATATTACTTTTGTTTAACTGCTAATGACTAACAACAGAGATACAGTATGTACAGCTAATCAGCAGCTTTAGTCAGAATATGATAAACTGAAGAAGTGAGTCTTCAGCCAGGATTTGAAAGCTGAGACCAAAGGGGCATCTCTTATAGTAGCAGGTAGATCATTCCGCAGTTTAGGGGCCCTGTAACTAAAAGCACAACCTCTCCCTGTTATGTTATTTTATTAATCCTTGGAATCATAAGAAGGCTAGCATCTTGAAATCTTAATGTGCGTTCTGATAAGTAAGCCAGACCTTGGCCATTTAAGGCTTTATATGTGAAAAGGAGGATTTTGAAATTTGCCCTAAACTTAATGAGGAGCTAGTGTAAGGATTTAAAAATTGGAGTTATGTGTTCATATTTTCTTGTTCTTGTAATAATTCTTGTAGCAGCATTTTGGATTAACTGGAAGCTATATAAAAACAGTTTGAACATCTAGTGAATACCGCATTGCAGTACTCAATCCTACTAGAAATAAATGTCTAAATTAATTTCTCAGAATCCTCCTCATTTAGAAAACACCTTAATTTCCCAACATTTTTAAGATGTAATAAACATGAATTAGATAAATTTGTAATATATGTTTTAAATGACATGCTAAAGTCAAAGATAATTCCAAGATTGCTGGCTGATTCAGTAAAACAGACAAAATATTGTTGCATCATTCCCTCCAATAATTGATATCTCTGAGAAGTACTTGTCTTTAAGCACTGATAAAACATTCATCCACTCCTTCAATTCACTAATGCAACTAATTAAAGACAACATTGGAGAAACTTCATTTGGCCTAAAAGAAAGGTATAACTGGGTGTCATCTGCATAAGAGTGAAAATTAACATTATGTTTTCTAATAAAAGATCACAGTGGAAGCATGTAAAGTGAAAACAGTAAAGGTCCCAGTACTGAGCCTTGCATCATATCTCAGTTCTGTGTTTAATGATGGAGTACTGTCAGCAAATGTCTGTACTTGAATCGATTTGATAAATAAAAACTAAACCAGGCAAGGAGAGTGCCTATAAGACCAAAATTATTTTCCAGTCTGTGCAGTGAAATAGAATGGTCAGTGGTGTCTTATGCTGAGCTTAAATCTAACAACATAATTACAGTGGAGTTTCCTTCATCAGAGAATAGCAGAATGTCATTTACAACATGCGTTAGTACCGTTTTTGTACTATGACCAGTGTGGAAGCCAGACTGGAATTTCTCAAGCAAATTGGCGACTACTTTTTCAAATATTTTAGATAAAAAGGGTAAATTTGAAATGGTTCTATAGTTATTAAGTATGTGTGGGTCCAGGTCTGACTTTTTCAGTAATGGTTTAATGATTGACACTTTTACAGCATCAGGTACTGTGCCATGCAATAATGAAATATTAATAATATTAAGAACAGGCGCTGCAAGAACATCCATTGCACTTTTTACTAGTTTTGTTGGCACTGGATCTAGGGAACAAGTAATAGGTTTCATTTTAGAAATTAAATTCAAGACTTCCTGCTCTGTTACAGGATTAACATTTCTCAAGTGGTAAATGCAATGTGAGACAGGGTCTGCCACGCTAGTAAGCATTTTGATCTGTGATGCTGAGATCTGGGATTTTATATTTTTAATTTTATCATTAAAGAAGTTCATAAAGTCTGTCCTGCTAATGTTTGTTTGTATTTTGCACTGTAGATCTAAATTCCCATTTGTTAAATTAGCCTTTGTTCTAAATAGTACCTGAGGATTATTATTATTGTTATCTATTATTTTAGAATAGTAGTCTGAGTGAGCTTTAAAGAGAACTTTTTTATATTTTTTTAACACTGCTGTCTGTCCATGCAGTTTGAAAGACCTGCAGCTTTGTTGTTCTCCATCTGCACTCCAGTTTTTGACACTCTAATTTAAGAGCTCGAGTATTCTCATTAAACTTGGGAGAGTTTCTATGTGCTTTGATCACTTTTGTTTTAATGGGAGCCACTGCATCCAGAGCATCTCTCAAGGTCATATTATAATGTGATGTTAACTGATATAAACTGTTTTCTACATTTACATTTGATGTTAACTGATCTAAATGGTTTTCCACAATTACACTTGACTTATTCAAAGTATCTATAAATTTTGAAGCAGAATTACAATCTTGATGTCGCACTGTCTTTGTTTTAATCTGTGAATATATTGGTAAGGGCAGAACCAAATCAAACGTCATTAAGTAGTGTTCGGAAATAACTACATTTAATGAAGTAATATTTAAATTTTGAAAGGTAAGTTAAATTTAATGTGTGGTTATGATTAAGAGTTAGACCTTTGACAATCTGACAAAATCCTACTAAATTTAACAAATAAGTAAAACATTTGCTAAAAGTGTCAGTTTCCACATCAATTTGTACATTAAAATCCCCCATCAAAACTACAAAATCATAATTTATAGCCATATCTGATAAAGGGTTGCCAAATTCAGACATGAACAATGAATTTGGCACTGGTGGTCTGTAGACTAACACTACAATTGTGTTGGAATCTGTTTTAATATTTAAAATGAATGACTCAAGGATGTGAAGTCACCTAAATTTTAGAGGCGATTTGCATTTTGTCACAATAAATTATTCAAAGGCCTCCTCCATGACCAATGTCTCTAGATTTATGAAGCAATGTGTATCCATCCAAATGTGTCGATCAGCGCAAGCAGCCTGCTATCCCATAACCCCCCCCCCCCCCGGCGCCCCCCCCGCTGACAGAGCTGAGTCAGTATGTTTATCTGGGTGTGATGTGCTTGGAGTTGTATAGGGTAAACAATACAGTATATTGTTTATTTGGAATACAGGCATTTCATGTGTGTCTACAAAGATCTGGGTAAGTGTAGAATGAAAGGAAATGTGAGGCAAGAAATTCTGAACACATACCTAAAGCAGAAACTTTTTCCATGTTATAGTAATAATTACGAGAAGTGTATAATGTGTGAAGACTTTAGCCCAAATATGAAATAAACATGTGGGCTTTTATTCAACAATATAACCAAAGGAAAAAAAAAAGCATTCGATTTACATGTGGCTGTTAACGAGTTAAAAGCTCAAGCTCAAATGTCAATTGACAGGAATTTACACGTATTCTTGAATGGTGCAGAGGTAAGAACTGCTGTCTTATAACCCGAAGGTCCCAGGTTCAAGAACGGGCACTCTGTATTTTGAGTAGTGAGCTGCTATTATTATTATTATTTCCACAATAAAATAAAACATATATTTGATTTGAGTCTGTAACACCCGGTGTAAATTTTGGCTACTCATAAAAATTAGCGCTTGTTTTTTTATTATTCAGTTTTATTCTCTCAGTGACGTTCACGTGGTACAACAAACTTGCCTCTCCCTCTCTGAGTTGATGGCATTTCTCTCCATTATTTTTACAAGAGCAGCTCTGTCTGATGCCTGCTCAGAAATGTTTGCGCCGTGCTGATGATGTATGCGCCAAAACTTTACACCAGCTGTTACAGACTGAAATCAAAGGCTTCTTCTTTTTGAGCGTTTCAATAATTCTAATGTTAATAGGAGCCAGTGGCGGTGAAGAAGAGGAGGGAGGGAGCAAGAGAAGAAGAAAGGACTGTGTATTTGGTGTGTGTTTGGTGCATTGTACTGTGCTTCTGTGGGGAGCAATGAAATAAACGTGTGCTCTGCTGGAACTTATGTCCTGGTGTCTGCTTGTAAATATATATAAGTGAACTATACCAGTGCATACTCCCCAACCTGGCACCTGACATGTCCTGATCTTGTACTCATTGAAGAACACTATGCAGGAATACATTTTAAAAATATACTTTTTCATTTATCTTTAAATTCCTTGCAAAGCAGCTTAAGGAATAATGCCAATTCAATGCATGTTCAATAAATCTTTTTCTTAAGGTGTTGCCCTTAGCATGACCCCCATACCCACACTAAACACTTTCACAGGTTTTTCTTTACTAAACACCTTGTGAGCACTTTGCCTTGTTTTTTTGTTTTTGTTTGTTTGCTCTACACCTAGCATGCCTTTTGTAGCTGGGCAAAATGTGATAACACACACATGTATACACAAAGCATTATCTAGATACAATTTAAAAATTCACTGATTACAAAATCAGATGTGAATAAAAGCAATAATTAAGGTACAGCATTTTCTATAGTTTTAAGATTTGCCATTGTGGCACAATATAAATAGCAAACAAATGTTCCAGTAAACAATATATTTCAATTCTGAATTACTTTAAAAAAACATTAAATCTTACAAATGTGCAGCTCATGAACGCATGCTAAGATAGTTTTAAACATATTTCAGAAAAATGTGGTTAGGGAGATTTTCTAAATGTTCAATATAATAATACTGGCAGAAGCATTATGTGGGTTGTCCAATATGTAGTTAAATCTTGAAATTTAAGACAAAATAATTCACTGTTTATTATGGGGCTGATTTTGCAGGTAGTGTTTATTTTTGACATATCTTCGCTAGCTCTATAGTTTGGAAATGTTACATTTTAGAATGATTCTACCAAAGGGAGGAAAACTTGAATTAAATGTAATTCAAAAAATATACTGTAGCTATAAAGCATGCATTATACATTATTAAATATGAACAAGTGAAAGTTTTGTGCAATAAAATATTAAATTCACTTCATGCATCTTTATTTTATTATACACTCATCATCTCTTGGGCCTTTTTGGTCAAATAAATTTGAAAAAAAAACCATTGGACAATAAGAATTTTGAACAAATATCTCTTAAGCAGGTTTGCTAACCACCATGCCACATTTTTATTACTAAATGTTATATATTAAATGAAGAATGAAAAACTATATAGCAATGTGGAAAGTTCTGTATTTGTTATGAGAGAAAGCAGAGTGATTTTGGCAGTTGCCTTCAGCACAAGCAGTAATAATTCTCAAAGTATTTCAGTTATAGGCTAAGTAGTTAGATTTTATGTTTGATTTGAGACATAGTTAAAAGAAAGGCTTTTCAAATGAAGTGATTTCGCAGAATTTTAATATGGCATTAAAATATGTGGCCATTATTTTTCTTAGAATAAAATATATAATCTTGTTTTCCTAATATTGACCTCAAACCACGCCATCTCCTGTGGCAGATGCTTTTGGACTAACAAAAATTATTTAAAAAAATGCAGAGACTAAACTATTTAGAATTTATTTGCATTCTAGTTATTCCAACAGTAGAAAGCAGCAGAGTAGAATTGTAATTTGGATGTAACCAACACTTTTAATGATTGACCACAAAAGAAAAACAGCTACTGTGATACTCTATTTTTTGAGATATATCAGCCATTATATACATTTACATAGTTTTTATTAATAGCTACTAAATATCTAGGGAAAAATAATTTTAATTAGCTGTTATACAGTACTTATTTCTAAAAATATTTGTTTTGTCGTGTTGGGCAAAGAGCTGTATCTACAGCTACATTAAGAGCGTAAAATACCTTTTAATTGAGATGATCTTTTAACTTATGAAAACGTAACAAAAGTAGACTCTAAAAGTTACTTAAAGGCACATTTACAATAGAAAATGATACTGAAATAAATAAAAAAATATGCTTTTACCTCTTGAAAGTATCTAAATTGTTGTATTTTGAGAGATATTTGCTGCCTATTTGAGTCCATTAAATTTAATTAAACTTAATAAGACACTGATGTACAAAATAAGACCTGCTGCAAGTTGCAACCTTTTTTTTTTTTTTTTTTACCAAAAAAAGCCTTTTTGCTAAATGAAGAAGGCCTTTTGCCTTTGTACCTTGAGAGCATGGATGCATTCAGAACTTAAAAAGTGCTTCTGTTAGTGGCACTTCAGAAGAAATGGTCTTAAGAAACAATATATTATATAGTACATTGCTAATGTGCCGTACTGCTCCAAATGTATTCATATAAATTTGATATTATAAATACACTATATAATGTCATCTTTCATAGAATTGCTGATTAATTGTAATAATAATAGAAAACACATTTTAGAGTAAATTATTGTGCTTCTTCAAAGTTAGTGTTGGTTCTGGGCAGTGTAAACATTTTATGATAAAGATACTCTGTCAATAGCCAGGGTTTTTTTTACTTTTAACAATGTTTGACACAGTAGGAGACAATGCCCCACACATAAACAAATTCATAAGATGTTGCCAGGTAGATTGCTATCAGGGTGCTATGTGAATCTTATCACATGGGATATGTTAGGAGGTGGAGATAGAAGGGTGGGAACAGCCATTTGGATCAGTCATGTAGAAAAAGTCAGGCTTTGGAGATAGATAAAGCAGGTATATGACAGTAAACATTTTCAGTTTGACCTTGTTCATGGTTATGTGAGCTTTGACAGACAAAGTCATAAGCAAAAAAGAGAAGGTCAGCTGATAAACTAAAACTTTGTTCTCATTGAATATTTGGTTTGATTTTGAATCCAATAAACAGATCTAAATGCTCAAACATTTTCTTTTTCTACCTTGGATGATTCTGAAAACATTATAAATACGGATGGCAACACAGAAGAGCAAGGCTTTTAATCACATTGTTCTTCAAAAAATAGACACAGATGGGCAGCCAGAAAAATAAAATAATTTTATGAAACAATCTTAGCAATAAATAAAGCATAGAAGGTAGAAGTGGCTGTTAAAAGAGTTAATTCCTAATTTTGTTTGTTTTTATTTTTATTTTTCTTAATTTGTTTTGGGATTTCAGTCATCCATTAAAAACCCACTTAATCTACCGAAATATGGTATGGCACCATCAGGTGAAAGATAGGAGCCAAGTCTATCATAAACATATTCTTTCACTCATTATCCAAGTCCGGTTCAAACAATACAAATCTTCCAAATTTGGGAAGGGAACTCAATTTTACAATGCAACTGTTTTTCATACTGTGTAGATGAATTATGGCAGCTAAGTTTTTGATTCACAACTGATGGCACTTGCCAAATAGCACTAGAGGTATTTTGTAAATTATCTTATGCTAGTGATTTAGAAAAGAAAAAAAAAATCCTTAACAAGCAGGGCAATAGCGTTCATCCAAAATGGCTAAAAAACACGGTCACTGTTCAGGACTTGCATAGTCTCACTGACAATACATTACAAAACTTGAATGTGGCTTTTTGCAATATACTCCATGGTAATCAAAATGCTCTCTCATCTTGTTGGAGTACTCTTGTACCTGTGAACCAGCTCACTAAAACTCCCCCATCACTGACCAGTGCTGCATCTGTATTTAAATGATAGCACTGAAGGCAGAAGCACTCCAAAATGGAGGTAAAGCATGCTAAAGTAAAATGAAACACCATAACAATGACCTTCTCCTAAGTTCATATCTGAGATGATTGTCTTACAACCCCAATAATGGGGACATAATTCTTTATAACAACATAACTTTTTGGGATTTGGTCTCAAACATTTTAATTTTGCAGAACCACTTTTAGACTTTGCCAATGGAACTTTAAACTTGATTCCTTTTGCCTCAAGATACTGCTTCACTGCTGAAATAGAACACTTTTGAATCTAATCCAGAAAAACAGCTGCTGTCACTCAAGTTTTCCTTCCAGACTGCTAATATATTTTGTCTGCATTAAAAACTTACTTTTTTAATCCTCATTGAAAATTATTCATACCTTCTTCATCCACAGATTCCAGTTTCCCAGCATTTATAAAATTCTTCAGCCAGAAACTCATAAACTACCCATGACTGGCTCTGAAATCCTTCAGCGGAGTTTCTCCCTTCTCAGTGATGGTAAGACTGAACTTAGTGTAAAGAATAGTAGCCTTCCCTCGTAGCACGTTTCCATCCATGGACACCCATTTGAGACTCTTATCATTTAGCTACACATTTAATGTGGGCATTTGACAAATATGGGATTCATTCACAGGGAAACTCTAAATAGCAGACATATATTGAGCAGCAGCAGCAGCACTGGAGCAGCAGCAAATGGAAGAACAGAGAACACAAGAGAAACTAATCAAATACGTTAGTAAAGTTTAACTGGAGAAAAAACTGACACCCGATGAGAAGAAGTAACCAACAGTGCAAAGTTGATCACCCAGCGTTTGGTGAAGCTTAAAGTCAATGTTCTCCTAGCAATTCAGTTGAATCCAGAAAGCACAGAAGCTACTGCAGAAAGTGATGAAAGTTAACACTGCTTTGAACATAAGTTTGACCTATTCTCTGCCCATTGAGGGCATTTTTATATATTGTGCGTCCTGCTGAATGTACAGTTCAGGTTTTCCAGCCAACAATACAGACAGCTTCACCTGCTAAAAATGGTAAGTTAATTTGGAGTTGGTCAGGAGAATAGCTGATTTGGAGGACCACATTAGGAACTTGACAGCAATTAGGCAAACTAAGAATTGGATCGACTAAGTTTGTTTAGACAATTTGGCTACTTCTGATTCCGCTTCAGTCTCACTGTAGTCAGTACGCGGGCAAAATCAGCAGTACCAATTCCGTCGCAGAGTGAGTAGATAACAGTCAGTTGGGAGTCTAAGAAGCCAAAATTTAGTCCATCGGCGACTAGGTCACCAATTAGGGCCCATAAAAGATTCCTAGCACTCTGCAGCATGCCTGTGGAGCCTGAGAACAATAAAATGTTCATAATTGGAGATTCTAAAGTGTGTAATGTTAGAATTTCAAATTATGTTAAACCAGTAGTTAATATTAAATACCTCCAGGGGCGAAGGTATTGAACACTGAGGCTAAACTGGATCTGCTTGCCAAAGATTATATGTATACCTTATTGTTGCATGTCGGCACATATTAACTTATAGCAATCTGGAGTATTTAAAGAGAATATCATCTCTATATGTACCAAAGCAAAAAAGAAAATTTTGGAATTTAATTACATTTACTTTGGTTCTTCCCTGACTAACACATTCAAATATTAAAAGAAGACAGTGTAACATCTAGATTGTAACTCTGTTTGAAAATTTAGTGACATTTTGAGTAGGTTAATTGAAATCGTGAAAAACAATTTAGATTAGCTAATATCAAATTACAATATGGACCTTGAGAGATGCATTGGATGCAGTACCTCCGCTTTAAAGCATAAGTGATCAAAGCACATAGAAACGCATCCTATTTTAATAAAAGCACTCGCTCTCCTAAATTAAAGTGTCGAAAACTGGAGCACAGATAGAAAACAGCAAAAATGCAGGTCTTTCGAATTGCATGGACAGAGAGTGTTAAAAAAATATATAAAAAAAGCTCTCTTAAAGCGCGCTCAGACAACTATTCAAAAATAATAGATAACACAATAATAATCCTGGTGTACTGTTTAGAACAGTGGCTAATTTAACAAATGAGAATTCAGAACTACAGTGCAAATACTAACAGACATTAGCAATACAGAGTTTATGAACTTCTTTAATGAGAAAACTGAAAATATAAGATCCCAGATCTCAGCATCACAGTGCAAACCTCATACTAGCTTGGTAAACTCTGTGTTGACTTGCATTGAAAGGTTTAGAAATTGTAATCCTGTAAAAGAACAGGGAGTCTTAACTTTAATTTCTAATATGAAACCTCCTACTTGTTCTTAGATCCAGTGCCAACAAATCTAGTAAAACATGCAATGGATGTTCTTGCAGCACACATTTTTACAATTATGAATAGCTCTTTATTGCATGGCACAGTACCTGATGTACTAAAAGTGTCAGTCATCAAACCATTACTTAAACAGTCAGACTCAGCCCATATATATTTAATAATTACGGACCCATTTCAAATTTACCCTTTTCCTCTAAAATATTTGAAATAGTAGTTGCCAACCAGTTTTGGTCTCACCTTACACATCACAATTTATTTGAGAAATTTCAGTTTGGCTTCCGTACCAGTCATAGTATAGAAACTGCACTAACACATGTTGTAAATGACATTCTGACATCCTCTGATGAAGGCTATTCCACTGTAATTATGTTGTTACATTTAAGCACAGTGTTTGATGACATTTTACAACAAAGGCTAGAAACTGACATTGGGCTTACAGACAATGTACTTGCCTGGTTTAGTTTTTATTTATCAAATCGATTCCACTATGTAAAGAAATGTGCCGACAGTATCATTATACATAGAAGTGAGGTATGGTTTCCCTGGGCACAGTACTGGGACATTTACTGTTTTCACTTTATGTGCTTCTACAGGAATCTATCATTAGAAAGAAATTAATTTTCACTTGTTTGCAGATAACATTCAGTTGTTCCTTTCTTTTAGACAAAATGACACCTCTTAATTAGATGTGTTTGTGTGTTAAGGAAGTAACAACTGTAACAACAAACAGCTTGTTCACAGCGCTTTCACTGGCTAATAGACTGCTGCACCACAACACAACTCTGCTTGGCACCATAAAGTAAAATGGGACTTCCACCTGCAGCTAAACTCACTTCCGTACGCGAGCAATTCACCACGCTGCCGTTTAGATCTGGCAGTGCCATGATGATGGTGGCAAGCAGAGGTGCATCGCAGTGTAGCAATCTATTAGCCTGCAACAGCGTTGCGAAGAAGTTGTCTGTTGTTACAGTCCTACCTTTGTCCAATCTGATAGCAGTCGTGAGACATCATATCTTTGATTGCCGGTACAACAAATAGTTCTGAGCAGGCATCAGCCACAATGCTGCTCTTGTGAAAAGAATGGAGTTAAACGCCATCAACTCAGAGAGGGAGAGGAAAGTTTGTTGTACCACGTGAACATCACTGAGAAAATAAAATTGAACAATAAAAAACAAGTAGGGCGGCATGGTGGCGCAGTCGTAGCACTGCTGCCTCGCAGTAAGGTGACCTGGGTTTGCTTCCCGGGTCCTCCCTGCATGGAGTTTGCATGTTCTCCCCATGTCTGTGTGGGTTTCCTCCCACAGTCCAAAGACATGCAGGTTAGGTGCATTGGCAATCCTAAAATTTTCCCTAGTGTGTGCTTGGTGTGTGGGTGTGTTTGTGTGTGTGCCCTGTGGTGGGCCGGTGCCCTGCCCGGGATTTGTTCCTGCCTTGTGCCCTCTGCTGGCTGGGAATGGCTCCAGCAAACCCCTGTCACCCTGTGTTAGGATATAGCTGGTTGGAAAATGACTGACTGACAGAAAAACAAGTGCTAACTTTTACAAGTAGCCATAATTTACACTGGGTGTTACAGACTCAAATCAAATGTATGTTTTGATTATATTATTGTAAAAATAATAATAGCAGCTCACTACTCAAAATGGAGCGCGCCCGGTCTCAAACCTGGTACCTTTGAGTTATAAGGTAGCAGTACTTACCTCTGCACCATTCAAGAATACATATCAACTTTCTGTCAATTGACATTTGAGCTTGGGTTTTTAACTCATTAACAGCAACATGTAAATCAAATTTTTTTTTTCTTTGATTATATGCTTGAATAAAAGCGCACGTTTTTATTTGATATTTGGACTAAAGTCTTCACACAATACACTTCACATCATTATTTTTAAAAAATGGAAAAAGTTTCTGCTTTAGGTATGTGTTCAGAATTTCTTGCCTCTCATTTCCTTTCATCCTACACTTACCCAGATCTTTGTAGACACAGAACAAACATGAAATGCATGTATTCCAAATAACGATATACTGTATTATTTACCCTATACAATTCCAGGCAGCTCACATGCAGATAAAGAGCCTTGGCTTGAGCTGGGAAAACTTTTTGCCTGAGTTGAGCTCCACCAAGGGGGAGGATGGGATAGCAGGCTGCTTGCTGCTTGTGCTGATCGACACATTTACAAAACAAAAAACGCAGATGGAAAGGTACGAAAGGATTTAAGGTGGGTAGGGATTATGAGTTTTTTCATAGGCTTCAGGGATTTTAGTGGTAAATAGTAAATCTAAATTAGCCCAATATGAGTGCCCCGTAATAGATTGGATTCATTTACAGTTTTGCCTCTAGCTTTTAATATACTGCTGCCAAATATCTCCTGGCCCCTAGAAAGAAGCAGGACCTGAAAGTAGATGGATGTATCTAGAAATCAGTTGTGTAATAAGAAAACAAATTGGATTCTTATTGTGCCTAGTATAGTAACAACACATCCCAAGAAAACCTAATATAAATTATATGAAAACATATATAATAGTCTGAAAATTATAACTACTAAACTACAAGTTAGGCATGTTATTTTCTAAAGTATAAAATGGACTGGCTTCAGCAAAAGACTGACAACATCATTTTATCTGTATTAGCTATTTAATGTTTCAAAAGAAAATTTAGTAAATGAAATGAAGTTTAGCCAATTATGGCAAAAGTGACTTTAAAAATAAATTGTACTAGTGAAATAGTCATTTTAATGACAGACTATGAAGTCAAATTCCCTCAGCATTATCCTTTCATTACTTACTTAATGAGCTAGCCAATTAAGAACATCATAATCTCAGCTGGGCTTGCATTCATAAAAAGATGTAGCTTCAAAGTAAATTACTAGGGAGATATTAAGTAATGGATACAGGACTCTCAATTGCAAGGTCAGGTAAATGTTTTGATGCTAGGTCAGATACAATAAATCTTTACAAAATAAGGCGGAGGAACAGGAGAGATTAAATAGAAATATTTCTACTTTTGTAAAAATGCTTTCAAGAAAATATATCTCAATTTTGTTCTCTAAAATTTTTAAAAGCAAATGCAGCAAGTAAGGTTTGCGGTGCCACTCACTGAATAAAATAAATAATTAAATATTTTAGAATATTTTGAAACTAACACTAGTTTATAGTTTGACCTACTGTGATTTACCTTTAATCTGAGTTCAGAACTGGTAAAGTCCTGAAAGGGAGTGTCAAAACTATTGAAACACCTTGCCACTCAATACAATAATTTTTTAATTTTATTATTTTGGTTTTTCATGAACAAACTTAGTAAACCAAATGCATTTCAAAACATAAAGCCAAAAAGTGCACAAAACTAAAAAGGAAAATGGCAACATTATTCAATTATGAAGATGTTAACAAAAAACAACAGAAAAACAGAAAATGGATACACAACTCTGGTCGCAGAGAACAAATTTAAAACCACATTGAGCCAGAGGTCCACTGAGTTTATAGTCAGGAAATGGTTGAGGCAAGGGCTTATTGTCAAGTGGACAAGTCATCCCACCTTGAAGACAGTTATCAACCCACAATCCCAGAAAAGCTATATTGTTTGTGATTTTATATTTATTGTATTTGGTAGTGATGTGCATTTTTTTGTTTTTTATTTTCTTACTGATATTATAGAATGGATCAAGTCAAGTTGGGAAGCATGCACTGGTTGCTGCACCCACTACACAATGAAACAACTAGGGATCCCGGTTTACAACCCCCCAGGCAGACATGGGGTCCAGTCCCTCCCTCCGGAAATGACACTCTATCTGCCGCAGCCAGGTGTTACATGGGCGACCCCTTGGTCTGGTCCAGCCACTCGGGTCCCCAACAATGAGGATCTTACGAGCCGGATCACCCTCGGGGGAAACGCGCCACATGGCCGTAACTGACACTCCCTCACAATGCAGGTAATGTGCCTCATTCGGGACTCCATGAGCAACCGCTCAATTGACTCAAAGTCAAACCAACGGTACCCAAGGATTTTCCAGAGAGTCACAGTACCAAAGGAGTCCAGTCTTCGTCTCGGGTCACTGGATAGCATCCATGTCTCTCAACCATATAGCAGGACAGGAAGCACCAGGACTCTAAAGACTTGGACCTTCGCCCTTTGGTATAGCTATTGGGAGTGCCACACACCCCTTTCCAGCGACCTCATGACTCCCCATGCGCTCCCCAATCCGTCTACTGACTTCATAGGAAAAGTCACCCGAGACATGAATGTCATTGCCAAGGTAAGTAAACCTCTCGACAAGGTCGACACTCTCTCTGCAGACAGACACACTGCTGATGGCTGTGCCCAAGAGGTTATTAAAGGCCTGGATCTTGGTTTTTATCCGGGACACTCGCAAGCCCAGACACTCCCCATGACTCCTCGCTCAGTCACTCGAGCGTCCCGATCAGAGCCTCCATTGACTCTGCGAAGATCACAGCATCGTCAGCAAAGTCAAGATCTGTGAACCTTTCTTCACCAACAGATGCCCCACAGCCACTGGACCCCACGACCTTGCCCAACATCCAGTCCATACAAGCATTGAACAGAGTAGGAGCAAGAACACTCCCCTGATGAAACCCAGAATCAACTGGGAAAAACACAGAGGCCCTGCCTCCACTCTGCACAGCACTCACAGTACCAGTGTACAGGCCTGCCATGATATCCAGCAACCTCGAGGGGATCCCGCGAACCCTCAGGATGTCCCACAGGGAAGCTCAATCAACTGAGTCGAACGCTTTGCAAAAATCAACAAAGGCTACAAAGAAACTCTGCCGATATTCGCGTTTACGCTCCATGAGAACCCTCAGTGCCAGGATGCGGTTGATGGTAGACTTGTTAGACGTAAAACCAGACTGTTCCGGTCGCTGGTAGGTGAGCAAGTGATCACAGATCCTATTGAGGATGTAGTAATTTAGTAATTTATTCAAGCTAAAAACGAAAAAACTGAAATTCTGGTTGTTGGCAGAAATGAAAAAATAAGCCTGATCACCTGACTTTACAAATCAAGTCAAAAGTAAAAAATGTAGGGGTTAGTATGGACTTAGATCTAAACTCCAAATCACATATTAACAATATTACTCTATGACTATTTATTCATTTAATTAACACTAAAAAATGTAAAGCTCTTATAACCTGTCAAGATGCTAATAAATTAAATCATGCCTTTATTTTTTAGCTGACTAGATTAATGTAATGCACCACTTACAGGACAACCTAAGAAATTCATCAGTTGGTTCCTTTTGTAGATCGGCGCCAGGTGCAGGTGCACAGTTCGCACGACCCACTCTACGGCTCTGTTGCTGATAACATCAGAAGCACAAGTATAACGTTTACCGCTGAATTACATGGAATTAATTCAACACAAAACTCTGGACAAAACTGTCCATTATTGTGAAACACTCTTATAAGTTATTACCTGCCGTTCAGATCTTTCCTCAAGTAACTATTATTTATACTAGGAGATAGAATACTTGTGGTTGTGGAAAGTTAAAAAACAGCATTCAAAATTCAGTTAATAAATTTAAAAAATGCAAATGATTATTACAGTCAGTGGCACAAATTAGGGCTAGCTGATGCACATACAGTAATTAACTTATTACAGCTGCAGATTCTACTTTTCTTGCAATTGTAAAATAGGCTCCATTTTGAGGTGGTGTACATGCTTAAAAGAATAAACTAAATTCCACATAATATGCCTACCTTTTTATTAACATTAACTTTTACTTTCAATACTTAAATACATTTAATATCAGAAAAATACTTTTGATTCTTAAGTAAAGAAAACATGAGCTACTTTAAGACTTTTACTCAGATAGTATACTAATAGGAAATTTTAACTTTTACCAAAGTCATTTTCTGGTAAGATACTTGTACTTTTACTCAAGTGTGGATTTCAGGTACTTTATACAACACTGAAATGTTTTATACTGTAGGCAGATAATTTTTATTTGTGCCTGTGTTTTCCTGTGTCATTCACAGAAATAACTTCCAAAAATGGTTTGTAGTTTGGCTGTTAATTGCTTGATGTCTTCTCATAAATTATTTAAAAAAAATAAAATTAGAGTCTCTGAGTTCCATTCAGTATCCATGGGTAATTATTTGAGAACTAGCAAAATACCCGCGCTTCGCAGCGGAGAAGTAGTGTGTTAAAGAGGTTATGAAAAAAAAAGGAAACATTTTAAAAATAACGTAACATGATTGTCAATGTAATTGTGTTGTCATTGTTATGAGTGTTGCTGTGTTTTATATATATAAAATACACACACACATATAAACATATATATACATATACATATACACATATATATACATATCTACATATATATATATATATACATATACACATCCACATATCAACATATATATATACACATATATACACACACACACGCTTTATGGGTGATGATTGTTTTACTCTTTTTATCTTTATTTTATTTTATTGTAGAATCAACTCGTATCTGCGCACAGCAGGGCAGCCGTGGGCGGATGCGTATGGTGTATTCACTCCATGTTATCGTGCATTGCGCTGTCGGTGGTATTTTGATAAAAGAATTTGAACAACATATAAGAAGCGTATAAATTATTAAACAGTAAAACATTAACATTTAAGAAGTAAAGTTACATTAAGTACTACTGCAGTGCCTTCGGGTATACCTCATTTTTTGTTTGCCCATTACATGCTGAAATGTATACATTTTTTGGTGCACCAACCCGAGAACACGCGACATATAACCGAGCGTGGGAGAAGCATGGATTTTAAACACGCGTTCAGTTCATCTGCTGGTCTCCCTCGTGGAATAACTGGTAATGTTTGACTAAAATCTATAGCGAGTAAAACGACATTACCTCCTATTTTTTTTTTTATGATCTCTGAGATCTTGCTTTTTTCAGTTCAAGGCTTCATAAGCTCTTTTATGTTGTATGGTGTACTTATCCCAAACCATCATCTTTGAATGTTGCAAGACTTTCGCCTTGTATGTAGATCGGGGTAATTACATTCATTGCATTCCTAGTCTGAATCACAATGTGATTGTATGGGTGCTTACCTGCCACTGTAGGGTTGCCACCCGTCCTTTAAAATACGGAATCGTGCCGCGTTTGAGAATGAAATTGCGCGTCCCGTTTTGAATCAATACTGGACGGGATTTATCCCGTATTTTTTTTTATCATTTTTTTTTTAAAGCAGCGTCTCATGCAAATCATCCGACACGTATTTTATGAAGATGCCTCCTTTCCTACTTTTGATTGGGTAATACTTGATGTCATCGTTAGTTTGATTGGTGTTTTTAACTGTCCAGTGAGGAGGGCGTGTCTTTTAAGTAGAGTGTGCAAAGTGTTGGCACTGAGATGTGGCGTCAGCGCCATAGTTGAAGCCCCTAACGTTACGGTCAGCAAGTCGGCTAACATCCGCCATGTGCCGTCTTTCAGTTGCGAGAAGCAGATCATAGAATGGTTGAAACTGTTGCCCCTAACGTTGCGCCACGGCGTGTGGTTCGTTTATACCTCGTGTCTTCTCATTAAACTTTAATCTCGCGAATATGTTATTGCAATCCGCAGCGGGAGCGTTTCTATAAACTTAATTTAAAGTTACGTTTTACACCGTGCTTTGTTTCCCTTATGAACATGCTTGTATGCTTAACTCGCTCCGTTCTCAATTGTTTAATTTATTTTTTGCTCTTCGCTGTTTGCGGGTCTTCCTCCATTTCCCCCTACTTCGTTCTTTTATCTCGCGAATATGTTATTGCAATCCTTAACGGGAGTGTTTCAATAAACTGATTGAAAATAGTTTTGCATTTACCTTTTTAGTAAAAGGCGAGCTTTTAAGCCTGAGAAATCACCCCGTAAATGCACACGTTTAATTGGACATGTGTTAATATGTATGGTTACACAGTATTAAAAGACAGTGAACAACGTCAGTTACCTTTGTTCCCGCGTTTGATAAAAGGTGAGCTTTTAAGCCTGAGAAATCACCCCGTAAATGCACACGTTTAATTGCACATGTGTTAATATGTATGCTTACACAGTATTAAAAGACAATCAAAAATTAACATCATTTACCTTCGTTCCCGCGTGTGACTCGTGCTGTAAATGTGTTCCTTGTTTTTAGTTCACGTGATTACGTAGGAGGCGTGATGACGCGATACGTGACTCCGCCTCCTCCATTACAGTGTATGGACAAAAAATATGTTCCAGTTATGACCATTACGCTTTGAATTTCGAAATTAAACCTGCCTAACTTTTGTAAGTAAGCTGTAAGGAATGAGCCTGCAAAATTTCAGCCTTCCACCTACACGGGAAGTTGGAGAATTAGTGATGAGTGAGTCAGTGAGTCAGTCAGTCAGTCAGTGAGGGCTTTGCCTTTTATTATTATAGATAAGTTAACTGCCACCTTGCTTTTCAGAGAATCCTGGTGTAATGGCTGTATCATCCAGCCACCAGTCATTTTACTGAATATTAAGGAGGTGCTCAGCTGTGGACTCAACACCTGAGTGTTGAAGTCATATCAGTCAGTACTCACTGAAATGATGACCACAATCAGTGAAACTCAGATCAGACTGGAGAACTACCATTGATATACACAAGCATCTTCCTGGTAATATTATTACCAGCATTAGTGGCATTATTTAAAAACATTTAATGATTGCTTGTAATTAACTAATTGCAATTTCTTACCTTTATTCTTAAGTATCGTTAGTAAGCCATAACAGGTGATTTTTGGAGAAGAGTCTAGTTGCTCCTCTGGAGCGCCATTATTCATTAACTCCACTGAACAACCAATTGGATTGTTCATTTATGTCACTTAGATTACTGAACAGTTGTCATTATTTGAGTCAGGTAACCCTCCAACCCTTGTTGTTTAAGATTTTAACAGACAGTGGGCACTTTTTTGTTCATTTCTTCCATTATGAGTGATGCCCTGCTTTTGGATTCCAGGTGTGGTGAGATCTCATCTTGCTCAGGATATTTTTTAGGCTTGTACCCCTTTTCCCCATTTTGTAGATTTTGGACATTTACAGTATATTTTCAAACTAAAAGCCTGAGCAGATCAAGAACAAAAAAGAAATGGTTCTCCGCATGTGTTATGAAATATTCTGTAAAACTTATTTCTCAGATTGAATTTACTTTTGGAAAGCTGCAAAGTAGGAGTTTTAACACTAGAATTACCAGAGCCTACGAAAAAACTCGTAAATCCGTCCCACCTTAAATCGCGTCTTAAATCCGTTTGCACCTCTCCGCCAGAGTCCTTTGTCATCTAAATGTGCTGATAAACAAAAACTACTAGCAGCCAGCTATTCCATCCCCCCACCGACTTAGAATGAACTTCTCTCCTAGCTCAAGCCTTGCCTTGATTTGATTACCTGGGATTGAAGTGGAGTTTTACAGTGGAAATAATTCTAGCGTTATTTGGAATACACGCATTTCATGTGTGTTCCATTTCTATAGTAGGCTGTGCAAAGACATTTTTAAAACAGAAACGTTTTTCATATTCTAATAGTAAATGACAAAATGTAGGCATAAACTATATAACGTATGAAGCCTGAAGTCCATATATCAAAGAAACACTTTCACAAAAGGTACAAATAAGAGAACACGTGTGCTTTTCTTCAAAAAAAATATAACTGCACAAAAAAAAAGCCGCGTTAGCATGCCACATTGACACTCTTACTACAACCGCCGCGGTGGCGTAATGGTATCAGCTCCTGACTGGGGATCGGAGGGTGGCGAGTTCGATCCCGCACGGCTCCACTTCGAGAAATGAACTGCTCTCATTCATACAATTTTAGAATAACAACATAAATTTGATTTCAGTCTGTAACAGCCGGTGTAACTTATGATACTGGTAAAGGTTAGCTTTTTTTTTTTTTTTTTTTAATTCACTTTTCATTCTCGCGCTATAGGTCTGCAGTGTATCACGATGCATACTACCCCCCCCACCCCAAAAGGGTTCTGACACACAAACGCTGGCGAAGCTGCCTTCTTCGTATCTCACCGTCACTTGAAATCAGCAGTTCTTAGCTGCTTATCAATCCATACAACCCCATCTGACACAGCTGTTTTCACATAAATAAAAGTGTACTTTTATTCAAGACTATAACCGAAGAATAAAGAAAGCAAGTTACAGTTGGTGGTTGATACGACAGCGTGCGTGGTGCAATGCTAAGAACTGCTGATTTCTGATCTGTGCTATATAAAATCATCACATTCAAATATTAACAATATTATTTGAAAATGAACAGCGTCAGATCAGGTGTGAATTTATGCTGGAAGTGGAAATTCTCTGATGTGGAATGTGGGCGTGGGTGCGAGTGGTGGACATAACTGGGAATTACTGTGAATGTGTGTGGTGTTTTGAGATACTGAATAGAGCTGCAAATTACAGGGAACTCTCAGATGTGGCGGGATAAACAGCTGACACATAAACTTGAATGAATCACCTCTGTATGGTTATGGGCGTGGGTGTGAGTGGTGGACATAACTGGGAATTACTTTGATGTTGCGTGGTGTTTTGAGATAATGAATGGAGCTGCAAATTGCAAGGAATTCTCAGATGTGGAATTCTCTGATGTGGCGAGATAAAACCTGACACACAAACATAGGTGAATCAGTTGTGCTTGATTATTATTTTGAGCAAACAGACACCGCAATGGCCACAGCTCCGTCACTAAAGAGGAGGTTGTCCCCTTCGGAGGCTTTGGCTCTGCTGCAAGAAATGGACGATTGCGACTCAGACGGTGGCGAGGAACTTATTTTCGATATCGAGGAAGACGATGAGACAGACACAGAGGAGAGCCCAGATGAGGATTCTATATCAGACAAAGAGAACAGAAGCCCTCCCCGCAAGAAACGTCCAGTCCAACATAAGAACAGCACAGCTGCACCAGGCATAAAGGCAAAAGATGGCACCATTTGGATACAGCAAGAAGTTGGGCGTCGTCCTGCCAGTCGATCTGTCACACACATGTCCTTCAGCGAAGCAGCCGGACCTATGGAGCTCGCCAAGGTAAGTCCTGCTTTCAATAATGTTTTTTGATGGTCTGTATATGAAAAACATTTTTATGTTACTTATATAAAAGATGCATCGAATGTTGTTTACGTATTTACCTTTATTTATTTACTTATCTTCCTACAGCGTAAAGTAACCAGTCGACTGCAGAGCTTCTTGTGTTTGATCGACATAGGTATGTTGTGGACAATCAGAGATTGCACAGTCCACGAAGGTCACAGAGCAGACCCCAGCTGGAGCCTCTCCCTCTCTGAACTGATGGCATTTATCTCCATTCTTTTGACAAGAGCAGCGATGACTACAGTTGGTGCTGTGGCTGATGCCTGGTCAGAACTATTTGTTGTACCGGCAATCAAAGATACGATGCCCCGGCACCGATATCAGACTATCATGCGGCATTTGCGCTTTGACAACAAAGACACCCGTGCAGAACGTGTGAAAAACAACAGATTTGCTGCGATTTCGGACATCTGGCAACTTTTTGTTGAGAACTGTGTTCTGAGTTACAACCCAGGGCAGCATATTACGGTTGATGAGCAACTGTTTCCAACCAAGGTCCGTTGTCCTTTCTTACAGTACATTGCGAGCAAGCCTGACAAATTTGGCATCAAGTTTTGGATTGCGGCAGATTTGGAGACAAAGTACATGTGCAATGCCACTCCTTATTTAGGAAAAGATGCCAGTCGTCCCACGGGAGAAAGACTTTCCGAGTCTGTGGTCATAAAGCTTATGGAGCCATTTCTGGACAAAGGCAGAACCGTAACAACAGACAACTTCTTCACGTCACTTTCGCTGGCTAATAGACTGCTGCACCGCAACACAACTCTGCTTGGCACCATGAATAAAGTGCGACGTGAACTTCCACCTGCAGCTAAAGGCAGTTCAGTACACGAACAATTCTCCACGCTGGTGTTTAGATCTCCCAGTGCCATGCTGACAGTGTATGTGCCCAAAAAGAAGAAGTCTGTCTGCATTCTCAGCACAATGCACCATGATGTGGAGATTGGGCAAGATAAAAAAAAAAAAACAAACACGGTCACAGACTACAACCACATGAAGGTATGCTAATGAAAAAAATATTAGTGTGACGAAGTATTCTGGTGCTATTCTGGTGATAAAATGATTTCTTCAAAATGTCACATATATTTGTCTTTCTTTTTTCCCCAGTGTGGCGTTGACATCATGGACCAGAAGGCGCGTGCTTGTTCAGTGCAAACAGGAACACGCAGGTGGCCGGTTGCTGTGTTCTACAACATCCTTGACCTAGCAGCGATGAACGCACACGTACTGTATAAGGCATGCACGGGGTCCACTGAGAAAAGAAGAGTGTTCATGGCTCACCTTGCAGAGGAACTTCGTCGTCGCTTCTTACAGGAAAAGGCGATGGAAAAAGAAAAGAAGATACAGCGTCAACAAACTTCCGTTCTAAGACCTCAGCTTCCCCCAGGGAAGAAAGTACAGTGTCAGGTGCTCATTCACTGTAATAGGAACCATAGCACAGAGAGGTGTGTACACTGCAACAAGTACACATGTCGTAAATGTAGGAATGGCGGACCTTGGGTGTGTGGGAACTGTTAATATTTGAATGTGATGATTTTATATAGCACGGATTGGAAATCAGCAGTTCTTAGCATTGCACCACGCACGCTGTCGTATCAACCACCAACTGTAACTTGCTTTCTTTATTCTTCGGTTATAGTCTTGAATAAAAGTACACTTTTATTTATGTGAAAACAGCTGTGTCAGATGGGGTTGTATGGATTGATAAGCAGCTAAGAACTGCTGATTTCAAGTGACGGTGAGATACGAAGAAGGCAGCTTCGCCAGCGTTTGTGTGTCAGAACCCTTTTGGGGGGGGGAGGGGGGGGGCGGTAGTATGCAGCGTGATACACTGCAGACCTATAGCGCGAGAATGAAAAGTGAATTAAAAAAAAAAAAAAAAAAGCTAACCTTTACCAGTATCATAAGTTACACCGGCTGTTACAGACTGAAATCAAATTTATGTTGTTATTCTAAAATTGTAAGAATGAGAGCAGTTTATTTCTCGAAGTGGAGCCGTGCGGGATCGAACTCGCCACCCTCTGATCCCCAGTCAGGAGCTGATACCATTACGCCACCGTGGCAGTTGTAGTAAGAGTGTCAATGTGGCATGCTAACGTGGCTTTTTTTTTTGTGCAGTTATATTTTTTTTGAAGAAAAGCGCACGTGTTCTCTTATTTGTACCTTTTGTGAAAGTGTTTCTTTGATATATGGACTTCAGGCTTCATACGTTATATAGTTTATGCCTACATTTTGTCATTTACTATTAGAATATGAAAAACGTTTCTGTTTTAAAAATGTCTTTGCACAGCCTACTATAGAAATGGAACACACATGAAATGCGTGTATTCCAAATAACGCTAGAATTATTTCCACTGTAAAACTCCACTTCAATCCCAGGTAATCTAATCAAGGCAAGGCTTGAGCTAGGAGAGAAGTTCATTCTAAGTCGGTGGGGGGATGGAATAGCTGGCTGCTAGTAGTTTTTGTTTATCAGCACATTTAGATGACAAAGGACTCTGGCGGAGAGGTGCAAACGGATTTAAGATGCGATTTAAGGTGGGACGGATTTACGAGTTTTTTCGTAGGCTCTGGTAATTCTAGTGTTAAAAGACTATTCCTGTCCAATCATTAACCTGTCATAAAATGCATGATTTGATGCCTACCGCCATCTATCATGGTTGTGCTAGTCAATGTCTCTTACTGTATGTGGTATGCTAAAGTTTGTAGTGCCTTATTTCTCTATTTACACACTCTTTGTACATATTGGATTCAAAGATCCAAATGAAGCACATGCGTAAACAATTGCCATCTAGAAAATAGTTTGAAAATATATCCATGTAACTGCTTAGTGCAACTTTATGGGTGTACTCGTAATCAAGAACAAAGTTCAGTTTAGTGATCAGCCATCTAAAACCACGCATCGTGTAAAAGGAAACATAAATTCCTGGATAAAATCAATTAAAGACATGGGAACATGTACACTCCACACAGAAAGTTACTAAGTTGGTCATTTGAGTTAATTTTCTTGGATCTTTAAGACAGTAACATTGCAGTACATTACATAAAATAATATTGAAAGCAGAAATATTTTTACTTGATATTTACTATAAATGTTGGAATGAGGTCAGAACTCTACCGAAAAAGATGAAAAATCAATCACATTCTCATCTCCGACATTGTTTGCCTATCAGAGTTATCAGAGATACTGAGTTTTACCACTCTGATTCAGGTTCTTAAGGCAGTAAGTACCAATGGGCACTGTTGACTGTATCAGTACCAGTACCAGTATCCTCATTATTGTATGAAACAAGCTGATGTACTGAAATACCAAAGTCCTTGGTGATTTTAGAGACCAAAGACTTCCTTTGTCTTGATTTTTAGACGAGGAAATAAGTGTGAAAGTTGAATGTAGACTGGTAGTCTTCACACTCTTTTCTGGAGTAAAATTATTGCTGCTGTATTTAAACTATTCTGTCAATTGGTAGAAAATTACTGTTTTTTTTCAACTCATATTAACTACTCTTATTTTACTGGCATTCAACAGAATATGCTTCAGTTTACTATAAAGTTTAAAATGCTCAGTGGTGCCCTCAGTTGAATAAGAAAATATGAAGAAAAAATGGAGAAGTAAGTGAAAACTTATTTTTAAATTTATCAGAAAGGTACTCTTTATACTATTGCTTTATTTTCACAATTCTCTTTCTTGTTAGCAATTTGCTCCCTCTAATTGTTTTTCAATGCATTCTACACCATTGTACACTAAGTACTGATGCAAATCATAATAAGGTAATTTTCTCAGTTACTGTAGATCAGAGGTGGGCAAGTGAGGCCTTCGAGGTCTTTTTCTGTGGCCGTCATGAAGGTATCAGTGAAACAAGTGATTGCGGCCTTTTGGCTTGTTCACACTAGCCAAAAATGTTCAATGAAACAAACATCGTAAACGAAGATTCGTTTGGTCTCCGCGTTTATACCTGACGGAATGGTCAATGACAGCTAACAAAATACAGCCAAACTGAATGCAAGTTATGCCAATAGCAGTTAAGCTAGATACTTACTGCGGATAGAGTGCACGCGCACTGCAGATTTTTGCGAGTACCGCTGTAATTATTTCCCGTGGTAACTAAAGTGGCCAATCAAATGGCACCGAAAAGGTTTAAAGTTCAGCATGCTTAAATTTCAACAAAAGTAGTCAGATCCATCATTTCCTCATCTGATAATTATCGTTGTGTTTTACTGGCCATATAATGCAGTTACCGCCGTCAAAGAAATCCAGACATGTAGACAATGAAAATCGACAGTTCAACAGTGAATGGGAGTTGGATTTCTTCATGTCAAACCAAGGAAATTCCATGATGTGCCTAAGATGCAAGACACAAATAACAACATTAAAGAGATCAAATGCAAAACAGCACTATGAGAGTTGTAAGTCACACATGAAGTACATCAATTTAAAAGATGAGGCCAGAAAGCAAGTGTATGATTCCTTGAGCTAGAGCCATACAAAAGAAACATCCATGTTCGGCAAATTCAAATCATCATTTCACAATCCGGAAGTTGAGGCAACGTTTCGAGTCACATTCAAATTGGATGTCGCTGGAAAACCATATACTGATGTAGAGCTATTCAAATCATGCATGCTTGAAGTTGTTTAGTGTCTCGAACCATCTCAACTTCAAAAATTTAAAGATTTACTTCTATCACGAAGGACAATTGTGAGGCGCCAAGGTGAGATCGAGGTTGACTTAAAAAACCAACTGAAAAAAATATGCCAGGAGTCCAATACTTTGTATTCTGTAGTGTTGGATGAATCCTGTGATACAACAGATACGGCACAACTGCTTATTTTCATGAGAACAATGTCACCAACATTTGACATCCATGAAGAGTTGTTGTCCCTAATCAGTCTCAAATCAACAACAAAAGCACAAGATATTCTCACAGCATTTAACAACACTTGTGTAGAGAAGAAATTGGATCTAAAGAAACTTGCTGCTGTGTGTCGGGTGCAGTGTGAGTTGGGTGGTGGCCGAAGGCGGGGACCTTGGCGGTCCGATCCTCGGCTACAGAAGCTGGCTCTTGGGACGTGGAATGTCACCTCTCTGAAGGGGAAGGAGCCTGAGCTAGTGCGCGAAGTTGAGAGGTTCCGGCTAGATATAGTCAGACTCACCTCGACGCACAGCTTGGACTCTGGAACCAATCTCCTTGAGAGGGGCTGGACTCTGTACCACTCTGGAGTTGCCCCCGGTGAGAGGCGCCGAGCAGGTGTGGGTATACTTATTGCCCCCCAACTTGGAGCCTGTACATTGGGGTTTACCCCAGTAGACGAGAGGGTAGCCTCCCTTCGCCTTCGGGTGGGGGGACGGGTCCTAACTGTTGTTTGTGCGTATGCACCGAACAGCAGTTCGGAGTACCCACCCTTTTTGGAGTCCCTGGAGGGGGTGCTAGAGGGCATACCTTCTGGGGACTCCCTCGTTCTGCTGGGAGACTTCAATGCTCATGTGGGCAATGACAGTGAGACCTGGAAGGGCGTGATTGGGAGGAATGCCCCCCCCCCGATCTGAACCCAAGTGGTGTTTTGTTATTGGACTTCTGTGCTTGTCACGGATTGTCCATAACGAACACCATGTTCAAGCATAGGGGTGTTCATATGTGCACTTGGCACCAGGACACCCTAGGCCTCAGTTCGATGATCGACTTTGTGGTCGTGTCATCGGACTTACGGCCACATGTCTTGGACACTCGGGTGAAGAGAGGGGCGGAGCTGTCAACTGATAACCACCTGGTGGTGAGTTGTCTTCGATGGTGGGGGAGGATGCCAGTCAGGCCTGGTAGGCCCAAACGTGTTGTGAGGGTCTGCTGGGAACGTCTGGCAGAGCCCCTGTCAGAAGTAGCTTCAACTCCCACCTCCGGCAGAACTTCGACCACATCCCGAGGGAGGTGGGGGACATTGAGTCCGAATGGGCCATGTTCCGTGCCTCTATTGTTGAGGCAGCTGACCGGAGCTGTGGCCATAAGGTGGTCGGTGCCTGTCGTGGCGGCAATCCCCGAACCCGTTGGTGGACACCGGCGGTGAGGGATGCCGTCAAGCTGAAGAAGGAGTCCTACAGGACCCTTTTGTCCTGTGGGACTCTGGAGGCAGCTGATAGGTACCGGCAGGCCAAGCGGAATGCGGCTTTGGTGGTTGCTGAGGCAAAAACTCGGGCGTGGGAGGAGTTTGGGGAGGCCATGGAGAACAACTTTCGGACGGCTTCGAGGAGATTCTGGTCCACCATCCGGCGTCTCAGGAAGGGGAAGCAGTGCAGTGTCAACACTGTATATGGTGGGGATGGTGCGCTGCTGACCTCGACTCGGGATGTTGTGGGTCGGTGGGGGGAGTACTTCGAAGACCTCCTCAATCCCATTAACATGCCTTCCAATGAGGAAGCAGAGCCTAGGGACTCAGAGGTGGGCTCCCCCATCTCTGGGACTGAGGTCACCAAGGTGGTCAAAAAACTCCTTGGTGGCAGGGCCCCGGGGGTGGATGAGATACGCCCGGAGTTCCTCAAGGCTCTGGATGTTGTAGGACTGTCTTGGCTGACACGCCTCTGCAACATCGCATGGACATCAGGGACAGTGCCTCTGGATTGGCAGACCGGGGTGGTGGTCCCCCTCTTTAAGAAGGGGGATCGGAGGGTGTGTTCCAACTACAGGGGGATCACAATCCTCAGCCTCCCTGGAAAAGTCTATTCAGGGGTCCTGGAGAGGAGGGTCCGTCAGATAGTCGAGCCTCGGATCCAGGAGGAACAGTGTGGTTTTCGTCCTGGTCGCGGAACAGTGGACCAGCTCTATACCCTTAGCAGGGTCCTGGAGGGTGCATGGGAGTTTGCCCAATCAGTCTACATGTGTTTTGTGGACTTGGAAAAGGCATTCGACCGTGTCCCTCGGGGAATCCTGTGGGGGGTACTCCGAGAGTATGGGGTACCGGCCCCCCTGATAAGGGCTGTTCAGTCCCTGTACGATCGGTGCCAGAGCTTGGTCCGCATTGCCGGCAGTAAGTCGAACCCGTTTCCAGTGAGAGTTGGACTCCGCCAGGGCTGCCCTTCGTCACCGATTCTGTTCATAACTTTTATGGACAGAATTTCTAGGCGCAGCCAGGGCGTTGAGGGGGTCCGGTTTGGTGGGCTCAGGATTGAGTCACTGCTTTTTGCAGATGATGTTGTCCTGTTTGCTTCATCAGGCCGTGATCTTCAGCTCTCTCTGGATCGGTTCGCAGCCGAGTGTGAAGCGGCTGGGATGAGAATCAGCACCTCCAAATCCGAGACCATGGTCCTCAGCCGGAAAAGGGTGGAGTGCCCTCTCAGGGTTGGTAGCGAGATCCTGCCCCAAGTGGAGGAGTTCAAGTATCTTGGGGTCTTGTTCACGAGTGAGGGAAGAATGGAGCGTGAGATCGACAGGCGGATCGGTGCGGCATCCGCAGTAATGCGGGCGCTGCATCGGTCTGTCGTGGTGAAAAAGGAGCTGAGCCGCAAGGCGAAGCTCTCAATTTACCAGTCGATCTATGTTCCTTCCCATCTCCTATGGTCATGAGCTATGGGTAGTGACCGAAAGAATGAGATCGCGAATACAAGCGGCTGAAATGAGTTTCCTCCGCAGGGTGTCTGGGCTTTCCCTTAAAGATAGGGTGAGAAGCTATGTCATCCGGGAGGGGCTCAGAGTAGAGCCGCTGCTCCTTCGCATCGAGAGGAGTCAGATGAGGTGGCTCGGGCATCTGATCAGGATGCCTCCTGGACGCCTCCCTGGTGAGGTGTTCCGGGCACGTCTAACTGGGAGGAGGCCCCGGGGAAGACCCAGGACACGCTGGAGGAACTATGTCTCTCGACTGGCCTGGGAACGCCTTGGGATTCTCCCGGAAGAGCTAGAAGAAGTGGCTGGGGAGAGGGAAGTCTGGGCATCTCTGCTCAAACTGCTGCCCCCGCGACCCGACCTCGGATAAGCGGGAGACAATAGATGGATGGATGGATAATTAATAAAAGCATGCCTGTATATGTTGTTAATGACTTCATAATGGTGCGGCCTTGTTTGAGTTAAAGCAGTCGTCAGTGGCCTTAGTGCGAAAAAAGGTTGCCCACCACTGCTGTAGATGAATTCCTCATCAATGCTTATAGACCAAACCATAATGAGTGTCACACTTTATACTATTTGTCTCCTATCTTCCAACCACCAAAAAAAGCCTCCACTTTAAATACCTGTTCTGATATTATAATTCTATGGCCTTAAAGGTCAAACATCTCTGGGCATCTGCCAAATTAATTCTTTATTTACATAAAAAAAATAAAATGACACAGATGCAGAGAGTCATATACATACAAAATACCATGTTTACTGCACACATTTAATTTCCATATGTGGTTTTGTTACTAAGTTAAAGCACGCAATACAGAAGAGATACAGGAATTAGTGTGAACATCACTTAATTAAATTTTTGTTTCAACTTTGTATAATGCTTTCAGTTAGCATATCAAAATGTAATGAAATGTAATCAAATGCAATCAGGCTATCTTAAATAATACAGAAATATACAATAGATACTAAGATTATAATTTGATATTTTGTAATGTACTGTATATTGATCAGAGAATGCATTGTTCTGTGTTTTGAAGGAGGATAAATTTCTCCTGAAAGTCTTATCACAAATAGGGTGCAATGTAAGATCAAACTAGCAAAATAAAACATTATAAATAAAGTCACTATACTGCAAAGGCAGAAACTGACCTTTTTTGCATTACATCTGCAAAGTAAGCAGTAACTGATGAAAGACTAATATACAATTGTATAATTAACCTTGACCTTAATGTTACAAGATGATTTGAATTCAAACATAAAGAGGGTTATCTTCATTAAAGCAGCAGTGGCAGACAAGAATGAGAAGGAGAAACAGTTAATCACAATGACTGCCACAATTATAATGAAGAAGCTCAGAAAAGACTATGCTGTTCTGTAATAATCATTCTTCAGCCTTGATTCAAAAACTATTGGTAGATTCATCATTCCAGCATTTGGGTGCCATATGTTATGTAGTGTAGTGATTAAGAGGTGAAGTATTCACTGGAGGACATTTCTGTGAGTTACGAGTGATCGGTTTAGCAGGAGTTAATACAGAAAAACAGGAATAAACAAAGGAAACATGAAGGGACAATGAAACTCACAATCAATTTAAAAAAGAAAGACCAACTGAATCCAGAAATTTTAACAAAAGTAAGTTTAACATATGCTTGGAATATGACTTTGTCTAAAAATACAGTAGGGTTTAAATGTTTTGGGGCCTTATATAAAATGTTTAGAGTGAAGTAATACGAATGTAGTTACACCACCAGTCACACTCCCTACCCCTATGCACATATAGACCATAAAGGCAAGCCAGGACTTTCACTAGCCAGATCAGAAGAGGAACACTTTAGACCAGCTTGTCCTTCAAAACTACCTGCTGGCTTCTGGCCTAAACAGGTCCCAAAATGGGAAGCAGGCTTTGAAAATTGATTAAAACTGAAAAAGTTCCATTTTATGAAAAAAAAGCATTATAAGAAAGATAAAACCATGAAAACTCTGGCCTGAAAAACAATCCTAAACTGTAATCTTTATGATTTGAGAGCTTAATTAACAACAATACAAATTAAGACAAAAATGCTTAACAGAGCAAAAAAGGCAAAATGATTTGGTTAAGATGGCAGTCCATAAAAACATGTCCCAATACTTAATCTGTACACATAATTCAAGAAAACAAAGCAAGAAAATCACAAAAAAAACAGTATATTCAAAGAAATATTAACACTTGCAACGCAACCCCAATACATTCTCGGTGTTCTGCTGCTGAGTCTCTCTTTTCTGACTAAATATAAAGCCAGAAGGAGGGGCCAGCACCCTGTCTGACACAATAATTTTAGGGTAACATAGCATTTATCTTAAAGAAATAGCATAAAGGGTTAATAAATGTGAGAAACTTGTTCAGGCATATCAGGAAACCAGATAAAGGTCAAGTGGACAGAGACAAAAAATGTAATACACAAAATGTACTGAAAGATCGTTAAGAGATCAAACTCCCTGTAGTCAAAAAGATTGGACAGTTGTTATATACACAGACATTTCAAGGGTGGTGGCTCAACCCAATAGGTATAAGAAGAAGAAGAATATAATAAAACAGATTTTTATTTTTCACTTGGGTGTAGATCAACAAACCAACCAGAGTAAATGTATGCATTAATTGACACTGTTATGTAAATTGTGTTGCTTCTAAAACAGACCTATACCCTTAATATTTTGAACATTCTCATCATGCTGACTGCTATAAAGAACACTCCTTCTTCAAGCATTTGCTGAATAGTAATAAATAACACAATGAATGGCTTTCTTCCAGCCTGGTTTCTGACTCAAAAAGTTTTTATCAGACGTGTCCTGTTAGAAGACAATAGCCTTCATGCCTGCAAAAGAAAAGGGTCTGGGCAGCACATGATTTTTTAAAAAAGGTGAGGTATAGTCAGTGCTGCCATTGAAAGGGATATAGCATAAAGGAATATCACTAACAGAATGATTGTGTATGACAGCTCATCACTGAAGTACAGTACATGTAAACTTTGTGTGGTAAATTATTACATTATGCAAAATGTTCCTGACAGTGTTAACTCACTTGAAATGCTATATGCACTTGATGAATGGAATGAACACTGCACTCCATTCTTGCAGACAATTCAATGAAATCAAAAAAAGTATAGGATCCTTAACATTATGTTCAGCCTACATCGAAACCTCGTGTTTTGTCTTGATAGAGTAATATTTTACTCTACTTTCCCCTTATGTATTATTAATATGTAGCCTCTGTCAGAATGCCTCAAATCTCACAGACTTACCACTGTTTATAAGGTATTATAGTATACGTATAACTTCTCCCCACCTTTCCTTCTACATCTATAACTTCAGGCAATTAGGTGTAGTAAAAGACAAGTAGGAGTTAAGTTACACATAAAATAATGTATTATTGATAATATTCATAAATAATAACAATATGCAAAGTACATTTGAATATTGGCAACCATACAACCTGATTAAATGGTGATGTGTAGTTTCAGGCAGCACACAGACTTGTTAGTTACTTAATGTCTCTAATTCATTTGTGGTCAGCTTTGAGACACATGCCTGTTTAATATGGCTGCCGAGCTGTGCTCTCCATAGTGTTGTCCTTTCAGTTCATCAGTTTGGTAAGAGAGAGAGATGCTTTTTCATCAGATGTTAGTAAGAGAGAGAGTGAGGTTAACCAAGCAAATTTTATAGATGTTCTGTCCAACCCCTACAGCCAATATGGCGTCGTGGTACTTAAAGGCTTCTGACATAAGCCAATTCCAAACAGCCATACTTCAGACCAATAGAACATCTTAACACCTGCACCCAAACCATATGTTAAGGTAAAGCTTGGCAGTTAGGCAGCCTGGCTTTCTTGCGGGGTTTGAAGGGAGAGACTTCAGAGAAACATTAGCCAAACTTGTTTCAGGCACTTCCCCCCCCAACTCTGTCGTAAAATTCAAAGAGACTCAGCTGTAAAGGGGGGGCGGGGGGTAAACATGAATGCTTCTCACTAATGTAACACTAAATTACATTGCTTTGCCTAGCATACAAATAAAGATATATAAAATATTTATCAAGTTATATGCAAAATCTTACATCACAACACTTGTATTGTTGATGCCAAAAGAGCCCAAAGGTTATCTTCTTTCACATGTAAATTAACAATAGAAGAATGTGGCCTTATCACTAGTAATTATCTTCTTATATAATATGCAACTGTGGCTGTCCATTTGTCTGTCTAGGATTTTAAATCACCTGTAGCTCGCAAACCATTTGAACTATTGACCTGAAATTTGGTACACAGATACTACATGATATCTACTATCTGCTTTCGGGGTGATGATTGACCTCCAAGGTTATTCCTCTTTTTATTTTTATTTTATTTTATTGTAGAATCAACTCTCGGGCGCCATTCTCATCCCTACCACCTTCTCCGTCACTTCTCCTATCTCTTCATATTTTAAATCATTCTTGAGATTAATTGAAGACTTAAGTGCCAACTTAAGTGAAAAATTAATGAAAATATACTAAATAATTGAAACACTTACTTAATTACTTTTAACGTGAAAAGATGCTGACGAAAGAAGAGAAGAAGTGGGCGGCTAGGGTGGAGAAAAGAAGAGCTGCAAGCGCATCAACCTCTGAGCAAATGAATGCTAAACCTACAGAGAAAGAGTATGAAAACTATGAATGCTCAAGACAAGTGTAGGTGTTATATTTTAAGAATATAAAAGGGGATGCTATATTCGTACTAAGTATTTGACATACACATTTGGGCTTCTTTCTGTTCCTGCACATTGATTTCTAGTTCACATAGTTGTAATAATATTTGAATTTTCTGACTACCAACTGCTATTTTATAATGATTCTTTTGTTTGTACTCCTCATTCACTCTTGGCACTTTAATAAAGATATATGTTCCATCAACAAAACCAATTAAATTGGGAAACTCCATAATGCATGCATTCATTTAGCTTTTAGGTGAATTACAAGGGGTGAAGTATTGCGGATTAAACATCTTTTGAGTATAGCTAGAAATGCCCCACATTTTAGGTACCTAGATGAGTAAAAGCGGGGGCATTGGGAGGCTTTACTATGCTAGTATTTACAAGATCTTTAGACCAGTGGTTCTTAAACTTTTTTTCCTGACCCAAGTTTGCCTTATTTTCTTGTCTTCAAGAATTAGAAACTTTGTTCCCCGGGATAAAATGGCACTGACAGTCTTACGGGGGAATCCCTCTTGGAGAATTGGTAATGCATGTTTTTGTGGTGCAATGTTGTTTGCTTAAACACTCCACTAACGGCATGTGACTCTTTCCGATTCATTATACTGTAATTCTGAATCGTAACTCTGCGCAACTCAAAATCAGATAACACCTGTGGCAATATGGGGCTTGACCCATAGTTTGAGAACCTATGCTGTAGATAATAAAAAAGCTGCTTGAGACAATAAAAAAGTCTTACATAATGTGACATACCCAAAGACTCAATCCAACTAGTCCGTGATTTGCTCAGCTAAAATCAAACAGGATTCATTTTGTCTTTAGTCCTAGGAGTTGGCTTGTGTGCATTTGAAAGCTAATGACACATGAATGCTCATCTGGAAGTATAATGCATTTAATGTAGCAGTGAGGAATAAGGAATGTGAGTGTTTTGGACCACACACATAGAAGAGAAACTTGTTTGCCTGAGGTATGGCGTTTTACATACCACAACAGAATGTAAAAAAAGGGCAGAGATGGCAGCTGAACTCACTGTACTTGTTAACCCTCCATACAGCCCATTTGCAGCTCCATCAGACAGCACATAATTATTGGCTATCACAAAAAAGGATGAGCATGACTATGCTGGAAGATCAGCACTCAGTCGGAAATGTGACATGGGAAGTGATTTTAAGTCATTTAAATTGACATGGTCTGGCAACGTGATAAGCAACTGTAATTGGTGAATCTGATATGCCCCGTGACAAGAAGTCACATAATATGACATCATCTTTACTCTTACTGCTCCTCAAGACTCTCTCTCTCTCCCTCTCTATAAGCTGAATTGCAAAAGACAACTTCTTAAATTCCACTCCAGTCTTTTAAACTGCAGTGGTGTTTGAACACCAATCCAGGGTTCCCCAAACTGGAAACCCACACTTCACTACTTTTGGAAGTGCTTAATTTCTTATGCACGTATCCACTTGTGAGATTGTGTCTGCTGGCTCCCCGTCTGACGGTACAGAACTACACCACCTTGCACTCCCTCAACCAAAAACAACAAGGTAACTATCTTTAATATATTCCTGCTAAATTCATGAGGTGTCCCATCACATGGCTGTGAAAATAATACTAGTGACTATCAACAGTATATACTAATATTCTGACCCAATGAGAAGGAGTGTTATTTCATTTTTTTAAAAATTGCAAAATTTTCTTTTCTCTTATTCTTCTTAATTCATGAACTTTGTATGTGCAAAGAGCAACATTTTGTGAGTTTGACATAAAAGTGGATGCCTCAGTCTGGAGCCTTATTATATTAATTGCCTTATTAAAAATATAAAGTAAATCCACAAATTCCTTGCAGTTTGTTATGGTTTATCAATTACATGTGGTTTATTCAATTGCTGAAACTATACCAAATTTAGGATCCTACCAAGACATCCATCCATCCATCCATTAATTATCTAACCCGCTATATCCTATCTACAGGGTCATGGGGGTCTGCTGGAGCCAATCCCAGCCAACATAGGGCACAAGGCAGGAGACAAACCCTGGGCAGGGCGCCAGCCCACCGCACCTACCAAGACATGAAGATCTAAAATGACATTTAAATTATTTGATAATACTGATTTCCTACCAGAAAAGACAACACTGAAAATAAAGCACAACCTTTCACACAAACAATTATTTTGTGATATCAATAATAATCAGTAATAGTTATGATTTGTATATCTTCTGAAGTAATAGAAATTAGGAAGATGTGAACTTTTCAAAAATGTCAGTTTTATCTGTGCTAATAAATGTTAGTAAGTACTCTTATTAAATATCCTGAACACACATAAAGAGTTTTTATATAATATCTAAAGTATAACCAAAGGACATCATTTTTTAATTAATCATTTAATTTACTTTAAGAAACAGTTCAACAGGATCAGCACAATCTGATCTTATTAGCTTATTAAAGTTCACTCCCCAGGATAAGCTGTTCTAACACCCAGGTACCTTTTCTTTAAAGACACATGCTTATTAATGTCATATTTAGTGTTCTTTTTCAATTCAGTTAATTTAATATGTTGCTGTTTAACTTGTAGTACAATATCAATGAAAAAATTCTCAAGGCTTCACAAAGGACCTGTTAATATTTGTTCTTTCTCATTGTTCCTTACCTTCGGCCAAAATATTGAATAACCAACCCACTCACTGTGAAGAAGAAGCAAAGCGTACAGCAGGTGACATTTCCTTGTCTTCTGACATGGAGAACTAGGTCACTCCTTATACTGTATATTGGAAAGAAAACATGATGTATGTGGTTCTTTATATGGCAATAACAGTTCATTCCTGGTATATCATTCTAACCCAACCAGAAACAAGCAGCATTACAGGTATATGACAGCTGATACTGAAAGTATGTATACTTATAAAAGGTGATAATAATAAAATCCATAATAAATTACAAGCACTCTGACTTGGTCAATGCTGCAGCCTTTGCTGCTTAAGTATAAGCAAATATGTGAATATAAATGTTTCCCTCACAGTATTTTTTTCTGGCTAGCACTACTTAGAAAGTAAAATAATGTGTGACACTCTAATTAACTCTATTTTCATTGTTAAATGGAATTTATTGAATGTCTATCAGGGTATAACAGATAGTAAATAACAAAAATGCTAGGAAATAAAAGATTTATCATTAAACTGAGATAGTGTTATAATTTAACCCCAAAATATGAATCCCAAAATCTGTCTCAACAAAGTCACTAGTAAACATTTAGAAATTTATGAATCCCAACATCTGTCTCAACAAAGTCACTAGTAAACATTTAGAAATTTGTTAACAAATTCAATTTTACAATGAATAAAAAGCATATTTTCTTAAATGTTTAACTAAACAAAAACGAGAAGTGGGAATAGGAAGAAAAAAAATATTACTTTACTAAATCCAAAATATTGGACTAAATCTCAAAATCACAAATCCAAGCTTAACAACATACAAACTTTCTTTAAATAGGCACATCAGAGGTCCTACTCAAGAGCTGGTGGGCCTTCAGCAAAATAATCTGAAGCTATAGTACTTAATGTCACAGCACTAAGCTGAAGCAACCGCAGTCTTGAATAGTACTCCTCAGGCAACTGATCCTGGTAGATGTCCTACTAGAACAAAAGAAAGAAAACATTGGAAGTAAAGGATTAGGAAAAACAGAAGACACATAAAAAGTGTAAAACAAGGGCAATGGTAAGCATCTGAGAGAAAATGATACAAAAAATATTGAAGACAAAGGTGCAGCATTGCTGCATTCATGACAGATAATGCCCCAGTTTTCAAACTTTCAAATGATATCACTTACATTTAACAATAAAAAAATAAACAATGAGCTTACTTATTTAAGCAGAGCTTGATATGTAAAGGATTTTAGTGTTTGGTTTCCAAATATTAGAGTCAATTAAGGACCATAGTGTATATTCATTATTTCATTAGTTCACAAGCTTTTGTGTGTGTTCCAGGGTTATGACTGCAGCAATGTCTGACTCATTAGCAAGACCCATTCTTAAAAACATGACTTTGTTGTAGATTCCTCTGGGTAAGCAATGGAAATGTATTAGTTAGTCATATCCCTACAAAAATGTACTGTGGATATCAGGAAATATGCTTCAAGATACAATAAAAGCATTAACAGAGTAAAGAGACTTGCATGTCTAGATTATTTTTGACATGATCTCCGGATCACATTTACAGCATTCATCTTGGCATTATGACATAGTGTACATGGAGAACAGCCCTGTGATATTTATTACCACTCTACAGTATACTCCATAGCACCAAAATAAGTAACTCTCAAAAATCCTAGCTAGAAGGATGGAGAAAGTGCTGCCCTCGGTAATATCACAAGATCAAACTGGATTTATTAAAGGCCGACATCTATCTTCAAATCTCCGACGCTTGTTTAATGTTATATATTCACCAGCAAAATCAAACACTCCAGAGATATTACTATCATTAGACGCAGAAAAGGCATTTGACATGATCGAATGGAATTACCTTTTCACTGCACTGGAGAAATTTGGGTTTGGCCCGAATATTTGTGCTTGGATCAAACTACTGTATACCAGTCCAGAAGCTTCAGTTTGTATTAATAAAATTTGCTCAGACTACTTTAAACTAGAACGTGGTACCAGACAAGGATGTCCCTTGTCGCCACTGTTGTTTGCAATCGCTATTGAACCACTGGCGGTTCGCTGCCGAAATTCTTATCAGATAAAGGGGATTGTCAGAGAAGGACTGGAACAGAAAATTTCTCTATATGCAGATGATATGGTCTTATATATATCGGACCCAGAAAACACTGTGCCTGCTGTTTTAACAGCACTAACAGAATTTCAAAAGATATCTGGTCTTAGAATTAATCTGAATAAAAGTATACTCTTTCCAGTGAACTCACAAGCATATAATATTAGATTAGACACCCTACCTTTTACCATAGCAGATCAGTTTAAATACCTAGGGGTAAATATCACAAGTAAACATAAAGCTCTTTATCAACAAAATTTTGGCGTCTGTATGGAAAAAATTAAGCAAGACTTGCATAGATGGTCAACCCTTCATCTCACTCTAGCCGGAAGAATTAACATTGTTAAGATGAATATCCTTCCTAAACTTCTCTTTTTATTTCAAAACATTTCAATATATATCAATAAATCGTTTTTTAAACAGTTAGATTCAATAATAACCTCATTCATTTGGAACTCAAAACACCCACGTATCCGAAGAGCGACCCTACAAAGACCTCAGGCAGAAGGTGGCATGGCTTTACCTAATTTTCAGTTTTATTACTGGGCAGCAAACATACAAGCCATAAAAACCTGGACACAAATAAATGCACATACACAGGCTTGGTCTGCAATAGAAGTAAAATCCTGTAGTACTTCTTTATATTCCCTGCTCTGCTCTCCAATAAATGAAAGTTATCGCAAATATACTAATAACCCAATTGTGCTTTACTCACTCAGAATATGGAACCAAATTAGGAAGCATTTTAAGATGGAAAATCTTTTATCAGTGGCACCTCTGCAAGGGAACCACCTCTTTCAACCTTCGCAAGTATATCCAGTTTTTAATACCTGGAAAAGTTTTGGGATTAAAATGCTCAGAGATCTTTATATAGACAACATATTTACATCTTTTGAACAATTACGTTCAAAATTTAACCTCCCAGCTACACATTTCTTTTACTATCTTCAAATTAGAAATTTTGTTAAACAGAAATTGCCCGATTTCCCCCACCTTGCACCCTCCACAATGCTGGAAAAAATACTGCTCAATTCCGAGGAAACAAACACTATTTCCGCAATATATAAAATCTTATTAGAGTCCCTACCTTTCAAAGACCCAAGAGGACATTGGGAAGAAGATCTCTTAATCAATATATCAGAAAAGGAGTGGAAGGTAGCAAAGCAGAGAATTCACTCGAGTTCTATTTGCGCAAAGCATAGAATTATTCAACTAAAAATTATATATCGAGCTCATCTGTCTCGCTTAAAACTGTCCAAAATGTTTCCAGGCCAGGATCCAACCTGCGAGCGCTGCAACCAAGCTCCTGCCTCACTGGGTCACATGTTCTGGGCCTGCACCAAACTAACATCATTTTGGACAAAAATTTTTAAGTGCCTCTCAGACAGCCTTAGTATCACAATCCCTCCTAACCCATTAACAGCTGTGTTTGGTGTCCTTCCAGATGGACTGGAATTGGAGAAGGACAAGCAAACGGTGATTGCATTCACTACACTCTTGGCACGCAGACTTATTTTGTTAAATTGGAAGAATCCTAATTCTCCTCTTATAAGTCAGTGGGAAACCGATGTTTTATATTATTTGAAATTGGAAAAAATCAAATTTTCAGTTAGAGGATCTGTACAAAATTTTTTCAAAACATGGCAGGATTTAATCAATATTATTTTAGAATAAGAGAAATAACTATTATTGCATTTAACTCCCTTCTCCATCTCTTATTTATATAGATATTTACTTCTCCCCTTCTTTTGTCTAATGTTGCCTTATTAAAAAGCTTAAAGAAATTTTCCTTTAGCTAAGCTCTCCTTCTCAGGGGTGGGGTTTGATTTGTTTTCAAATTTGTTGGGTTATAAATTGATCTGTTTGTATGGAATGATTACAATGAAAATTAATAAAATAAAAATATTAAAAAAAAAAAAGAAAACATGATGTATGTGGTTCTTTATATGGCAATAACAGTTCATTCCTGGTATATCATTCTAACCCAACCAGAAACAAGCAGCATTACAGGTATATGACAGCTGATACTGAAAGTATGTATACTTATAAAAGGTGATAATAATAAAATCCATAATAAATTACAAGCACTCTGACTTGGTCAATGCTGCAGCCTTTGCTGCTTAAGTATAAGCAAATATGTGAATATAAATGTTTCCCTCACAGTATTTTTTTCTGGCTAGCACTACTTAGAAAGTAAAATAATGTGTGACACTCTAATTAACTCTATTTTCATTGTTAAATGGAATTTATTGAATGTCTATCAGGGTATAACAGATAGTAAATAACAAAAATGCTAGGAAATAAAAGATTTATCATTAAACTGAGATAGTGTTATAATTTAACCCCAAAATATGAATCCCAAAATCTGTCTCAACAAAGTCACTAGTAAACATTTAGAAATTTATGAATCCCAAAATCTGTCTCAACAAAGTCACTAGTAAACATTTAGAAATTTGTTAACAAATTAAATTTTACAATGAATAAAAAGCATATTTTCTTAAATGTTTAACTAAACAAAAACGAGAAGTGGGAATAGGAAGAAAAAAAATATTACTTAACTAAATCCAAAATATTGGACTGAATCTCAAAATCACAAATCCAAGCTTAACAACATACAAACTTTCTTTAAATAGGCACATCAGAGGTCCTACTCAAGAGCTGGTGGGCCTTCAGCAAAATAATCTGAAGCTATAGTACTTAATGTCACAGCACTAAGCTGAAGCAACCGCAGTCTTGAATAGTACTCCTCAGGCAACTGATCCTGGTAGATGTCCTACTAGAACAAAAGAAAGAAAACATTGGAAGTAAAGGATTAGGAAAAACAGAAGACACATAAAAAGTGTAAAACAATGGCAATGGTAAGCATCTGAGAGAAAATGATACAAAAAATATTGAAGACAAAGGTGCAGCATTGCTGCATTCATGACAGATAATGCCCCAGTTTTCAAACTTTCAAATGATATCACTTACATTTAACAATAAAAAAATAAACAATGAGCTTACTTATTTAAGCAGAGCTTGATATGTAAAGGATTTTAGTGTTTGGTTTCCAAATATTAGAATCAATTAAGGACCATAGTGTATATTCATTATTTCATTAGTTCACAAGCTTTTGTGTGTGTTCCAGGGTTATGACTGCAGCAATGTCTGACTCATTAGCAAGACCCATTCTTAAAAACATGACTTTGTTGTAGATTCCTCTGGGTAAGCAATGGAAATGTATTAGTTAGTCATATCCCTACAAAAATGTACTGTGGATATCAGGAAATATGCTTCAAGATACAATAAAAGCATTAACAGAGTAAAGAGACTTGCATGTCTAGATTATTTTTGACATGATCTCCGGATCACATTTACAGCATTCATCTTGGCATTATGACATAGTGTACATGGAGAACAGCCCTGTGATATTTATTACCACTCTACAGTATACTCCATAGCACCAAAGTAAGATATCAGTGTTCCCTCAACATTGGATTATTAATAGGAGTTTGAGGGCACTCTCTGACAACATTGCAAAGTTAAAAAAAAATTAAGACTGACTCATTAATGTTATATTTAATAATGGACATGACTGTACTACTGTAGCTGATTTATCTTAAGAAGTACTAGGGGGCTTTGCCCCCCTCCCAGGGCACGCTACGCTCCAGCCACTTTGCACCTCTTCTGCTCATGTTGTAAAGGGGGGAGGGGGGGTTTGAACGCACGCTAAGGAAATGCGGACGGATCAGCTGCTGGCTCCTGAGCTACCGTACGTGTTCTGCTTGTTGCGCTGCGCATCGATCATTTAAAGGCCTGTACAGCAGCTGTCCTTTTGTCTCACTGCCTTGTCTAACGGGACGTTAAAGTATCTTCCGAGAAGATCACGTATCGACCCAAGATTTTTTTATTATAATAGAGAGACATAATAATAAAAGATAAATTTAGTAATAAATACAGACAAACTGATATAAAAGTAAATAACTTAAGATCGGGTGCAATGTCTCACTAAAGCCCACTGAAACGATTAGTTTGACCTTACTTAATATTAGGACTCTAACTAGCAAGACATTGCTACACCCTTCAGGTATATTATTTCAAAACATATGATGAATTATCACAGCTGTGATGTTGTTACACAGCTTCATTTGTCTATAGCTCCAGATGACACAGATGCTCTTAGCCCTCTAATCCAGTGTCTTTCTAACATCCCAGAATGGTCGAGACTGAAGTTTTAAATTTTGGCAGCAACAAGAAATGTGAGGGCTATAGAAATAAACTTGATCACTTGGGCTTAACTATCAAGTCAGATGTCAAACGCCTAGGTGTTTTAATTGATTCAGAGTAACATATTCAAATCACCTATTAATTATATTATAAGGACTGCTTTCTTCCATTTAAGAAATATGACAAAAGTTAGCTCTCTATGGATATGTCAGGATGCTGAAAAATTAATTAATGCTTTTGTTTTTAGCAAGCTAGATTATTGTAATGCACTTCTGTCAGGGTTACCTAGGAAATACATAAATCAGCTCCAGCTAGTTCAAAATGCTGCAACAAGAATTACAACCAAGAAAGAAAAAGAGGGCCTATTTTACCAGTTACTGGCTGTCAGTATCCTTTAAGATCGATTTTTAAAATGCTGTTGATTGTATATGCTGTAAACGATCTCATTTCTTGGACTGTCTCTCACCCTACATTCCAATCTGCAGTCTGAGATCCTTCAAAATTGGTCTGCTCAATATACCAAGAATGAGGCATAAGAGAACTGGTGCGGCAACTTTCAGCACTTATCCCACTAAATTGGTGAATACTCTGTCGATAGAGACATACCATGCTGGGTTTGTGAAAATCTTTAAATTAACTTAAGATCTAATTTCTTTTATTTCGCCTTTGTTTAGTCTATTGTATAAAAACACACTTTAATTGATTAAAATTTGCAGTTTAATCTCTTGTTTTAGTTTCTTTAAATCAGTTATTAATCCGTTTTCATTTTCCTCTGTTTTTTATTCCAGTTCTCTGCACCACTGCTCCCAGGCTGTGTTTTCTGCTGCTACTTATGGTGCAGATGAAGATGGAAGCTTTGCACGTATGCCTAACTGGACATGTGCTTCACTGGATAGACTTTCTCTTTAATGTTAACTTTCTAATGTCTTAACATTCTTACTGTCTTGTTCTATGGCAAGCCAAATTAACATTTAGAGATACCTCTAAATGCATTTCAGATATCTTCAAATGTAATTTACTTTTTAAGATACCGGAAATGCATTTTGGGATATCTTAAAATAATTTCCTTTACATTTTAAGATATCTGAAATTCATTTTAAGATATCTCAAATGCATTTCAAGATTTCTCAAAAACATTTCAAGATATTTTAAAATACAGTAATCCCTCCTCCATCGCGGGGGTTGCGTTCCAGAGCCACCCGCAAAATAAGAAAATCCGCGAAGTAGAAACCATATGTTTATATGGTTATTTTTATATTGTCATGCTTGGGTCACAGATTTGCGCAGAAACACAGGAGGTTGTAGAGAGACAGGAATGTTATTCAAACACTGCAAACAAACATTTGCCTCTTTTTCAAAAGTTTAAACTATGCTCCATGACAAGACAGAGATGACAGTTCCGTCTCACAATTAAAAGAATGCAAACATATCTTCCTCTTCAAAGGAGTGCTTGTCAGCAGCAGTGACTGTCACAGAGATAGAGAGAAAAGCAAACAGATCAATAGGGCTGTTTTTCTTTTAAGTATGTGAAGCACCGCGGCACAAAGCTGTTGAAGACGGCAGCTCACACCCCCTCCGTCAGGAGCAGACAAAGTGAGACAGAGTTTGTTTTTCAATCAAAAATCAATACGTGCCCTTCGAGCTTTTAAGTATGCGAAGCTCCGTGCAGCATGTCGTTTCAGGAAGCAGCTGCACAAAAGATCACAATGTGAAGATAATCTTTCAGCATTTTTAGACGAGCATCCGTATCGTCTAGGTGTGCGAACAGCCCCCCTGCTCAATCCCCCTACGTCAGGATCAGAGAAAGTCAGCGCAAAAGAAAGAGAAAAGTAAGCTGGGTAGCTTCTCAGCCATCTGCCAATAGCGTCCCTTGTATGAAATCAACTGGGAAAACCAACTGAGGAAGCATGTACCAGAAATTAAAAGACCCATTGTCCGCAGAAACCCGCGAAGCAGCGAAAAATCCGTGATATATATTTAAATATGCTTACATATAAAATCCGCGATGGAGTGAAGCCGCGAAAGGCAAAGCGCAATATAGCGAGGGATTACTGTAGACAGGAAGTCCCACTGAAAGCATAAGACATTTTACTAGAAGAGATTTCGAAATATCTTTAAATATATTTGAGATATCTTGAAATGCACAGGAAGATATTTTGAGATATCTGAAAATGTATTTGAGATATCTCAAAATGCACAGTAAAATATCCAAAAAATGTATTTGAAATGTGTTAAAATGCCTGTGGATGTAGTTTAAGATATCTTAAAATGCACATGGAACTTATTTTAAGATTGCATTTGAGATATCATAAAATGTATTTCGGATATCTTGAAATAGGTGCATTTTCGGATATCTTCAATTCAATTTAAGATATCTAAAATACATTTTAAAATATATTTTGAAATATCCCTAAATGTTCATTTGGCTCACCATACTGTTTTCTTATTTCTCTTATGTTATTTAGTATTTGAATTATTCTACTTACTACCTAAAACTTAGCAATACAAATCCTAAGTGATTGAGTCTGTTTTCTGGATGTAATCATCTATTATTGAGACATATAACTATCACAGTTTTTCTTATGGAAAAAAGATTTTTTTTTTCTATATTCAAATACTGTAAACCCTTCTAAGAGGCCAGATGAAAATACAGAACAATTCTTTATTTGCACATAGATATACACAAATGTCTCAGTCCATGGCGTGAGCAATCAATTAAACAATTCATTCCCTTTTATTCTTTCCTATTAACCATTATCTTATCTAATATATCACATTATCTGACTCTTAATATGCAGAATTCTAAGATCTTAGCCAATCGACTACAGGCACCAGTAACTTTGTATACACATCGATTCTTCCATTATTCTAAATATCACTTTGTTAATTGGAGTGTCCTATGGGTGTTCCCACTGATCTTAACACCACTTCATAATAGGGGTGTTTGGGCTTTCTCGCTAGTTTGTGCTCACTTTTTAAAGGTGTTTTCATTACACATCTACTTCATTTTAACCTTACAACTATCTTAGTGGCACCTCTAGATAAGTCAAAAGCCTCACATGCCCAAGCTTTAAGCCAAGTTTAGTTACCTTCAGTCCTTTTCCTTATGCTTTTAATAATCCAGTGTTACAACTTCATTTAAGCATATGGTTGTACTTAATTGTAAAAATTATCATGTGTTAATTAAAAATATTTAATTAAAATTCTATATCAGTCCTTTTTAAAATATAATATAGTGTATACCTACATTAGTGTATTGACCCTACTTTGACACCTATTGCATGTCCAACCTATCTTTTCTGCAAGGTTTTTAGGGAGTTTTTACTTGTCTTCATAGAGAGTCTAAGGATTGTGGAGGGGTTGTCAAACAGCCCATGAAGGAATTTTATGTGTGCTTAGGACCATATAAAAACACATTGTTATTCTTGTATATGTATTATATTTTTCTGTTATCTATTTTGCTAGCTGTGATGTATATTGAGCTACATTCCCCTTGTATTAAAATATGCTATAGAAATACATTTTGTTGTTGTTTTTGCTGTCAGGATAAGAAATAATCTTTTCTTTGCTGGTAACCAAAGACAAGAAGGCAAGTAGTTCACATTACTCTCACTGCATTGACATTGGCATTTGACATTTATAATGCAATGTTTCATACAATATTCTGTTCAGAGATAACCAGTCAACCATGTCACTGACAACCATTCCCAATCTGAAGGAATCAAAGCCACATAATTTATTACTGAGAAATGATTGTGATTAGAAATCAAATATACCAAGGTGCTCATTCATAGCCATAAGGTTCACAGTGTCTCATGGTCTTAAAATAAAGCACAGCTTGCAGATTCTTTAACCTAGATAAGAGCTTCTTCATGGTTGTTCCTGGAGTCACTGAAAGTGAGGATATGGAAAATGCAATTTCTGAGGTCAAAAGAAAGAATGGGATTGATAAGTTTATTATAGTTCTTTTATTTTCGATATGCTTATTTTGTCTACTAGTGTCAATTCCTCTGATTTGATTCGTATTTGTTATTTTGAAAGAACTACAGGGAGTATTATTGATTTTTTTGCAAAACACAATAGTGAAATATAAATCAAATTACCTTACGTGTATTGTGTGATTTAACAATCGGTGCTAAGGGTTTCAATATAATGCTAAAATGTTAAATTAATTTGTGCCAAAACGCTTGAATCTACTGTTAATAATGGTTTAGCTGTTTGCTTTACAGCTTTGATTTTTTTGTGGTTAGGTGATATGAAGTGAAGAATATCGCATCTCACCTTTGCCCTCAGAGCACTCTTGCACTTCTACTTTATGTACTTTTGCAAACCTATGCTAGGCTCAATGATCCCATACAACTCTCCATCATTTTGAAAAATGTTTGGGGAAAATCATTATAGGAATCTCATAGATTCTCATGTGTTTAATGTTTTTTTTTCTTTTCCTTTATTTATTCATAATTGTTTCAGAAGGGCTGCATGATGGTACATAATGGTACAATGGTTGGTGCTGCCGCCATACAGTTTAGCGCTCTAGAGTCATGTCACTGCTCTGGAACTGCCTGTGTGGAGTTTTTAGATTTTCCCCTATGTCTGCACTCTGTTAACAAAGTGGAAATTCTTCATCAAAAATGCTTCAGGCCTGAGACAGCTACTCCATTTAGTTCTGTCAATTACTTCAGACAAAGATGAACTGACCCTACTCCTTCCAAGAGGCCTTTTATAGTCTTCCTTCCTTTTTGACTTTCTTGGGCTGGCAAGGTTCTCAGAAATGGTGTATGGATCTTCAGGAGTTTGTTCCTACCTTTGCATTTTTGTTCCCTTCCAGAAAAAGAAGCAGAGCAGCATCTGAGACATCTACAGTTCTCGGCTTACTTTCCAGAGGTTTCATACATTTTGCACAGGGAGGTGGTGAAGAAAGGGATTTAAAAAAATATGCCATACACATACTTACAAGATCTAGTAAATAATGTGCAGATAATGTAATGGGGCTTCTTAATTATTTTAGGTTTTAGCAGTTTGTATGGGTATAAAGAACATAACTACAATGAATTCAAGATGCCTGTTGTATTAAAAGGCTGAACTGCTAAAGTATTGTCAAATGAGTAAATCTACACATTTTTTCTTTATAATTAGTTCATAATAAAGATTTCATTTTGAACAAAAATACATTTGAATATCGCATTCACATTAAAATGTATTTCCTTTGTTCCAGGTCAGGAAGCACCTATATTGTCTTCATTTTATTGGCAATCCACAGGATGAAAGTCAATAAAACAACATGAAAATAGTGGCCCAACAATGACCATAATGTTAGCCTTTACCCGTTAGACTGTCGTAATTGGTATGTTGTTGGCAGACTAAACATGATGAGCCTGCCTTGCCTATTTTGGGTACTAGCAGGTATTCTGACTAAGACTGTAACACTTTACCCCTCGATATTGCTTTAAAACCAGAATAGTATGGTGCTACACCACAAAAATTTACAACAGACTATAAAGGAAAAATGCTACTTATTTTCTGAAAATTAAATTCTTACCTCTGGCATATTATATAATATTATATATTTATAAGTCATTCTAGGATCAATTGCAGACCTTTAGCAGAGATTGGAGACCACAGCGCCACCTGGTGAATCCTAGGTAAGTTTCATCCTCATTTTATGTCTTCTGATGAAATGCTCATACACTCTGGGCTCCTGGACTAGCAGTCCTTTTTCATTTAAGGATGGAAATCAATGTTTCCTTTCAAGGCATTTGTCTGCAATATAAGTGCTAGGAAGAATTTGGTCTGGTTTTTGGTTAGGAGCTCAGTGCGTTTTTCATCAAATGGTGTCCTTTACCATGCCAGCTCCCCTACTTCAGGCCAGTTAACTAGATCTTTCTTCCTTAGCCTAATTTTTTTTTCCACTGGTCTGTGAGATCATTCTTCTTTCTTCATGACCTGGATTCACACTCTGGGTTTGTTAGCATAGACACAAATGCTATTTTATCTATCTCAAACATCCAACATTATAAAAGGATAAATGTCTGCTTGTGTCTCTGTTACATGCCATTTGGTAAGGCATTCATAAAAGCAGTGATAATGTTTGTAATGTGCCACCTGTTGGAATGAGAAATGCAACTCATTTATATGACCTGGCAAGGTATGATCCAGCATGAGTGAAACGTATAGCAAAAGAAATTCCAAAGTCTAATAGTTTGTTGTAAAAAAGTTTAATGAAAATTAAAAAAAAATAGAAAATCACAAAAAATCTGAAAAAAGATATTACACATGCAGAAAAGGTTTATTCTCTGTATTATTACAATCTTAAGACTTTTCATGTTAAACTTACTTTCTGTACTTGAAAGTAGTGTTACTTTTACATAGACTTACATATCACTGACACTGTACAGATCCAGCAACCATACCACATGCACTTCAGATGAGGTCATTCACCTGAAACTAATCATGTTCGGGTCCACCCAGTACTTGGATGGGAGACCATCTAGGAAAAGCTTGGGTTGCTGCTGGAACAGGTGTTTGTGAGGCCAACAGGGTGCGCATACCCTGTGGTCAGAATGTGGATCCCAATGTCCTAGTGCAGTGATGGAGACACTGTGGTGTAAATATGGTGCTGTACTTTGGATGAGATGTAAAACCAAGGTCCTGACTCTCTGTGGTCATAAAGGATACCTGGGCATCCTTCATAAAGTGCAGAGTGTATTCCAATGTCAAGGCTAAATTGATATCCATGGACTAGTCAGTCATTTTGGTACCCTATCATCCTCAGTCTCTAATTGGCTATCTCTCTCGCCACTTCATCACCTAATAGCTAATGTGTGGTGGGTCTACTGGTGCAAAAATGGCTCCATTGCATAACCCAGGTGGATGCTACATATTAGTGGACGTTGAAGAGGCTCCCCACTCACTATGAAAACATTTTAAATTTTGAGAAAAGCACTATGTAATAAGAGTGGGTATCTCGGGGTACTCATGATAAGATATCATCACAATATTTTGTTTACAATAACGATATCTCGATAGTTACGTCTGCAATAATCTTTAAATCAAAATACATTTGTCTCTGATATCATCACAATAACTGATGTACTGAAAGAACAATAATCAAACAATTCATCATCTTATATTTTATTAACTACAGCATGAAAATGGTACTTTCTGGCAATTGGGAAAATATGTGAATTTACAGACAAATGTCACAAAATTAGGATTAAATCTGCTTGCTTGTGACTTAATTGAATAGCTTAGACAGTTGTATAATTTAACATTACTGTTCAACCTAACAAAAATATAACATTTTTGGACATGTTTAAATTTCAGATACACATGTTCTGCTTAAGGAAGAGTAACTGATCAACATGCTCAGTAGAGATTATGTCACTGTGTGGTAATGTGCCTCACTGCTATTACCAGCCATTAAATAAAGTTACCTTTGTGTCTGCAGTGTTAAAAGAGAGGAAGTAGTTTTAGGAGAAAAAGGACAAATAAACTATAAAGAAGTAAAGCTTGACTTTTTGTTCATTTAGAAAGTGAAGAGGAACGTCTTGGCTGATGATATGAGCAGCTCTGTGAGTGTTGTGGCAGGTTGCATATGAGAGTGGAAAGACGGCACTGCCACTGAACGGCCAGGATGGCATTTTCTGTCTCCTGGAAGAGCAAAAGACAGCACGAAGTCTTAGTTTCGGCCTGCCATGGCTTACAAAGGGATCCTATATCGGCAGTTGTCTGGGAAGCAGGTCGGGGGAAATAAAAGGGCTTACTTTCAGTTGAAAGAGAAGTGCAGTTTGCGTCTGAAATGCTGGCATAGCTGATACAGTACACACACACACGCCAACCAGCTGTATTTTAATAGGAATTTTGCAGGATGGGAGACGCCAATTTTCAGAGACACATACACATAATTACATGCCCATAGAAGGATGACATTCGACAGTTAAATTGGATGGTGCCGAATACAAAAGGGCCTTTCCGGCCTCTAGGGGGACATCTGGCTAGATTGTGCTGAGTGAGGTACTTGGTAGACCGTTCTTGTGTGTTTACCAAGCACTATGCCTTAATTTGTGTAAATATTTCTCCTTCTTGTATATATCTTGATAAATATTTCTTGCTTAGCTTTGGTGGAAGTCTTTATTGGGTTGTGGTTAATGGTGCACTATTTTTGTATATACACATTTCTCTTTCTTTGTATTTTGAATATTTTTGTTTGTAAACCCTGTACTATACACTGTCTGGAGGAGCTACTTCCTGACTTGGGTTACTGTGGAGGAAGACAGCTTTATTTTTGTTTTTGTGTATATGTGGGTTTCACTACTTTGTGTGCATTTTTCTTTTTCATTTGGAACTTTCAGTCAGCACTGTATGTAGATAATCATCATTTTGGGCTCCGTTTCATAACTGTTTTTGCGTTTCCTTTGCGGTATTGGACTGTGTATTGATATATATATTCTGCAGGACAATATTTCCTTTATGTGCACCTGTAAATAAAACCACACTTTATTTTTGCATAACCCAACCCTTTTGTGTCCGTGTCTCCCAGTCTTACACCACCATCCTGGTCCCGCATACTAGATACCTAGAGTGTAGTTTGGTGTCCCCCATTTCCCACTACACAGGGTGTCACACACCGGCCGAAAAGATTCTTTCTGCCGACACACTTGTGTCTGTGATACGTAGAAATACTTTTGCCAGATTTGCAAGGAGTGGGTATACTTGTGTGTGCGATTTCCACCCATCCAAAGGGCCATCTGTGAGGAGTAGAGGTGGACACTGTATGTATTGTATCATTTTTTCTTCTGCTATGGAAGCAGCAGTCACCAAAGGAGCTCTTGGGCTGCAGTTGAATGTTTGCCCATGGGAGGTCAGCCAGTGCAGTTTTTCTTTTCTTTGGTGTCTCAACAGTCAAAATATCAGTCCCAGGTTCACTGATTTTAAGCTCTGTCCTGTGCCTCCTCCTTGTTTTCACTTCTCATGAGGCATACTCCTGTGAAATAGGACACATTACAATATTATAAAAATAAGTTGCAAATAAATAATACATTACATGAGCATAATATTATAACAACATTGTAAAAGATATAATAAACTATATATTGTATAAATGAGTTTATTGTATAAATAAGCACATGATAAATGGATGCCAAATGTAGTGCAAGTCTTATAACTTAATGGCATGAAACATTAAAAACATCAAATGAAGATTTAAAAGATTCACTACTATTTATTATTTACAATATGCAGATACCTTCAGTGTAGCAGCCTTTGACACCACCTTGGAATAAGACCTAGTCCATACATACCCAGGTATTTTTTAAAACGTAGCTTGTTGTATTTGTTTTGGCCTTTCATCAACATGCAAGCTGTTTTTTAGGTTCTAAAAATTGACTCCTGCAAGGATGAAGATGTTTAGAAACTATGTCTTTCCTGTTTTCGACTTGTAACATCAGAGTGTGTGCCATTAACTGTTTACATGAGGCAATGTCGTGCAATGGCTGACATAGCTAAAGGAATGTTGGTGTTAACCTTGTTAACTGGACTTTTTACGTTTAAATTTAAATGTACAATTGTTTTATCACTACAGTCGACCCTTGATATACGACCGGCCTGACATGCGAACAACTTGATTTACGACCAAAATTTTTATTTTGATTTACGACCAACATCTTGCGTTACGGCCTGAATACGGTCACGTGTATCCGCTTGCGCGATTGTAAACAAACAGCCGAGAGCGTTAGTAAGCGTCAGTCGGAGCCCAGATACATGTGTTTGTGGAAGTAATTTCGGTCAGTGTAATGATTTATCTATATACAGGTAAAATTCTGTTACAATGAATATCTTTACAACAAAATTTTCATTACAGCGAAGTGTTTTTATGGTCCCAACAGCTTCCCCATATGATGTGAGTCTATAGAAATCTCGTTGCTACAAAGTACATTCAGCAGGTACTTTCATTACAACGAAGTGCCCTAAAGACCTTGAAATGCTTGAATGAATCATTCACAGAGCAGTTAATTCTGTACCGCAGCTCAGTTGTGCACAACAACCCCCCAAAAACAGAAACACTGTAAATTTTTTTTTCTTCTGACTTTCCTCGTAGTTTTTTTTTTTTTTTTTGCCTTTTTTTATTTCCTGCGGATTTCAGTGATACCTTTTACTTATTGCTCGTCAACATTTGAAAAACATCCATTGGAATTTAACTCATTGTCACCCTCCTATAGAAACGGCAGACACGAAAAAACGATAACAGTTCATATTAGAAAAAAAAAACTTTACATTTTTTGCAGCTCTCGATTGTGGCAAAAAGAAAAAAAGACATTGCCAGTGAATTCGGAATTTCGCTATCAACGCTGTCAACTTTCTTGAAAGACCGAGCAAAAAAAGAAGAAAAATCTTGGGTTGCAAAACGTATGTGAACTGCTGCATTTGAAGACGTCGAAAAAGCAGTTTTTATGAGGTTCAGTGATGCGCGTTCAAGAAACATTCCTATTAATGCTGCACTCGTTCAAGAAAATGTCAGGTTTGTAAACTTTCTTGGGACCTCCCCCAACTAGACGACACGCCGAAGAGCGTCCCGAAGTCCAAACTTCTATGGAAGACTGTTTATCTGTTGCTGGGGCAACAGCCGGCTCAAAGCTGTGCTGAGTCTCTCAGCCAAAGCAAACAGAAAAGATATCGATGGGTGATATGCAAGGAACATTGTAAATGCAGGTAACTTGATCACTGATCTGCTGTGTCTGTGTATAGCAGAATGGCAGATCACGCTACAATAAATAAGCGTGACTTTCCTGTTTCAAGCTGAATAAAGCTGGTTTTGCTAAAGTACTGAGACTCAACCTCGTGTTTTGGGGAGCAAGACAGGGACTTATAGCACGACCCCGATCTTTTATGATTTGCTTCTGTGTCGCTTCACTGCAGCGCTGTGAGTCTGTTGTTACCCTGCCCGGCAACGGACAAACAAGCTTCCACAGACGCGGCAATCGCGCTTCAGGATGCACTTCAGGATGTCGTTCCCATTGAGGAGTGGTGTTTTGGGGGATCTCAAAAGAGTTCAGAAACCTCACAATGTGAAGAAAAAAAAAAAAGGATGATTCAGCTTCTGATTGATAAGTGTGCTGCCCACAACATGCTTCCACATTTAAATAAAGTTCCAGTTGAATTCCTCCCACCCAAGTGCACGGCAGCGCTTCAGCCATTGGATTTGGGTATCATTCGTACCTTGAAAGTGTATTATCGTAAGGAAATGCTGAGAAAAATTCTCGTCAGAATAACTTGTAGGCAGGAGGAGATTACAATTAATGCAAAAGAAACTATTGAAATGATTGCAAACGCCTGAGCGCAAGTTAAAGAAAGCCTTTAAAAAACCTTCCGTTTCATTCTCCTCCTCCTCCCTTCCTGCAGCCCAAAGATGTCAAATTAAATGGTGAGTACGGTATGAAATTGTTGTTTCTGGTAGGCTAGGCACTTTTTATAACTTTTTGGTTAGTACATTAGAAAAATTACTGGTGTGTTGGTAAATTATGCACATTATACAACCCTTTTTTATTATGAAAAGGTTAAGTAAGTGTTGCACTGGGAGGTTCGGAACGCATTATGGGTATTTCCATTATTTCTTATGGGAAAAATAGTCTTGACTTACAACCAACTTGAGTTACAACCAGCCCTCACAAACGAATTAAGTTCGTAAGTCAAGGGTTCACTGTATATTGAGCAACAGAGACATCAAAATGCCCAACGCTGATTACTGTTACATCAAACACTCCCATGACACAGACCCAGCTGGCAACATCACCGGTTTTGGATGAGACCTGGTTAGAATTTTAGTTGGTGGGAGAACTTTGGGAATGAAGTGGTTGTTGCTTAAGAATGGCAAGAGAATTTTCGTTTCTCAAGGACATTGCTCTTGTCTTTGAGTGAGCTGCTTTGCCCACACATCGAAGGAAGGACAACAATAATGTGAGAGCCTGTCAGTGTTGTCAGAAAAAATTGCCTGCACACTCTACCATTTAGCAGACAAGGAGAGATTACACAAGACTGCAAACGCCTTTGGGTTGTTAAGACAGGTGGTTTCTAAAATAGTAAGGCAAGTGCGTGAAAAAGTAAAGTCCACTTGGGCCCTGTGTATATACAATTACCTGTTACTGAGTCCAAAGTAGAGGAACTTGTAGCAGGGTTTCACTGAGCCCATGGCATCCCTCAGCGCATTGGTGCCATGAATCGGATTCATGTACTAATAAAGCAGCCATCCACAAATTCCATGGATTATTTGAACAGAAAGGGAAGGTTTTCATTTAACATAAAAGCCACCTGTGATTACAAGTGTTCATTTATTGACGTTGTACTGAAATGGCCACATAGTGTTCATGATGCCCATATTTTCACAAATTCCACACTGAACACACATTTGAAAAATGGCACGATCCCCCTGAAAATCTGGGGATGTCTCAGAAAGGTACTGCTCTAAGAAAAGAGCTAGGATGTTGGCCTACTTAGATTGGCAAGACTCCCAGTCTAGGTTTTCCTGTGTTTTGCTAAATTTATATTCGAGTGTGATACTGAGGAATAACTCCACTTCACTATCAGTCCACACATATGATTCCCCCTTCCCTCGATGAGCTATTGTTGTGAGCCTTTATGAACCAGTAATAACTTTTTTCAGGCTTCTAATTGGCCAACATGGTATTATAGTTAAGGTTATATCGCCGCCTGTTGTTTTTCCATGCTCTTGACGGCGGATTTTTGCTTTTTCATGTGGATGGAGATTTTTTGAAAATAACAGTGTGCATTGGGATGGGATTATTGTTTTTAAGAATGAAGGAGGAAAACTCCTGTTTTAAAAAAAATACCTGGTTACTGTTAGAGTAGGCCTAAGTCTCTTGTATATCTTCAGAAGACAGGAGGAGGAGGGACTTAAATCTAGGGTCTAAAGCTGAGCAGATGCTTTTCTCTTGTCCGTAGACATATCTCTTCAATATTCCCAATCAGGAAAGGATGCATAGAATAATTTATAAAAATATGTGAAGCAAAAATATATATAGTGAACTTTGCAAGTAAATTTAAAAACTTTAAATAAACAAAACGTTCTATAAAAGGCATTCATTTGCTCTCCTATTGGCCTCTACCTCCACAGGCCCTTGTAATAATGATCAAATCCTCCCATGCACTTCAGTATTCCATAACTACCAGTTATACTTCACTTTAATGAGCAGTTTAAAATGGATCAATGGCTCAAATGCACTGTAACTACAAGCGCTACCAAGTCTGGCAGAAGTTAACCCCTCAAAGATTAAGGAAGTGGGGCATTCAAAGTGCTATACTATAAATTTCATGAGCAGTATTTCCTAATAGGTTTCACGTTAGCAACAGCAGAGCTACCTCAGCCACAGTGTCGGCTCTGTAGAGAAAAGTTATCAAATTGTAGCTTGAATGTAGCACACCTTCACTGACACTTCAATACCAAATATCTTTCATCTACAGATAAAACTCTCAACGTCTTCAACAGACTACTCTCTCAATTTATGGGCAAACAGGAGAATTTAAAGTCAATTTATGGCCAAACAGGAGAATTTAAAGAATGCAACATTTTTGTTGACTAAAGTATTGTTTCAGTAGAATATTTCAAATAATGACACATACGAAAATGGCCTGGGCAAAAATAATCGGACCCTTAACCTAATATTTTATTGTACAACCTTTAGAGGCAATCACAGCAAACAACTGATTCCTGTAACTCTCAATGAGTCATCTGCATCTGTCAACAGGTAGTTTGGCCCACTCTTCCTGAGCAAACTGTTCCAGCTCTGTCAGGTTTGAAGGGTGCTTTCTTCAGACTACATGTGTCAGCTCCTCCCATTGTTATTCGGTAGGATTCAAATCAGAGCTCATAGACGGCCACTTCAGAATAGTCCAATGTTTTGTTCTTAGCCATTCTTGGGTGTTTTTAGCTGAAATTTTATTGTTCACTACACAGACTCAAGGCTCTCTGTGCCAGATGCAGCAAAGCAGCCTCAAAACATAACCAAGCCTCCTCCATGTACCATAGTAGGTATGGTGTTCTTTTCTTAGAAAGCTTTATTTTTGTCGTCAGTGAAACAGAGCTGATATAACTTGCCAAAAAGCTCCAGATTTGTCTCATCTGTCCAAAGGACATTCTCCCACAAGTATAGTGGCTTGTCAATATGTATTTTAGCAAATTCCAGTCTGTCTTTTTTATGGTTTTCTTTCAACAGTGGAGTCCTGCTGAATCTTCTTCCATTGAGCCCACTGTCACTAAAAAAGAAGCAGATCAGGTGTGATCTGACACTGATGGACCTTGACCTTAGAGTTCAGCTTGTATCTCTTTGGAAGTTGTCTTTGGCTTTTTGTCTGCCATTCTCACTATCCTTCTGCCCATTATGGGGCTTGTATCCGCGATCTTTCTCTTTCAGTCTCTACCCAAAGCTCGTGGCCATAGGTGAGGGTAGGGACGTAGATCGACTGGTAAATCGACAGCCTCGTCTTTTGGCTCAGCTCTCTCTTCTCCACAACGGACCGTTGCAGAGCCCACATTACTGCGGATGCCGCACCGATCCGTCTGTCGACCTCCCGCTCCATTCTTCCCTCACTCGTGATGACCCCGAGATACTTGAACTCAGTACACAGTAATGTGTTCCCAACCTGGAGAGAGCATTCCACCCTTTTCCGGTAGAGAACCATGGCCTTTGATTTAGAGGTGCTGACTCTCATCATTGCCGCTTCTCACTCAGCTGCAAACCGCTCCAGTGAGAGCTGAAGGTCACTGTCCGATGAAGCCAACAGAACCACATCATCCGCAAATAGCAGAGATGAGATTCTGAGGTGACCGAACCAGACCCCCTCCGCTCCTTGGCTGCACCTAGAAATTCTGTCCATAAAAATTATGAACAGAATCGGTGACAAAGGGCAGCCCTGGCGGAGTCCAACCTCAACAGGAAATTAGTCCAACTTATTACCGGCAATGCGGATCAAGGTCCTGCTCCTCCTGTACAGGGACTGAATGGCTCGTAACAACGTGCCTTGTACCCCATACTCTTGAAGCACACCCCCACAGGATGCTTCGAGGGACATGGTCGAATGCCTTCTCCAAATCCACAAAACACATGTGGACTGGTTGGGCAAACTCCCATGCCCCCTCCAGGATCCTGGCCAGGGTGTAGAGCTGGTGCAGTGTTCCACGGCTGGGACGGAATCCGCATTGTTCCTCTTGAATCCGAGATTTGACCATCGACTGAACTCTCTTCTCCAGCACCCCTGAATAGACCTTACCGGGGAGGCTGAGGAGTGTGATCTCCCTATAGTTGGAGCACAACTAAAATGGGGGACCACCACCCCGGTTTTCCAATCCAGAGGCACTGCCCCCGATGTCCATGCAATGCTGCAGAGATGTGTCAACCAGGACAGCCCCACAACATCCAGAGCCTTGAGGAACCCAGGGTGAACCTCATCCACCCCAGGGGCCCCGCCACCTCTGAACTTTTTAACTACATCGGTGACCTTGGCCCCTGATATGGATGGGCCGCCCCCCCCCCCCCCAAAGGAGTCCTCCAGCTCTGCATCCTCTAAGGAAGACATACTGGTGGGATTGAGAAGATCCTCGAAGTATTCCTTCCACCGGTCAATAACATCTGCAGTTGAAGTCAGCAGGGCCCCATCTCCACTGTACACAGTGTTGGTGGAGCACCACTTTCCCCTCCTGAGGCACCTGATGGTTTGCCAGAACCTTCAAGGTGGCGACCGAAAGTCGTTTTCCATGGCTTCATGCCGCCACACGCATGGCCCGCTGGTACCCCTCAGCTGCCTCTGGAGTCCCACTGGTCAACCAGACCTGGTAGGACTCTTTCTTCAACTTGACGGCCTCATGAACCTTAGGTGTCCACCACTGGGTTCGTAAATTGCCGCCACGAGAGGCACCGACAACCTTGCGGCCACAGCTCCATTCTGCTGCTTCGACAGTTGAGGCTTGTAACATGGCCCATTCAGACACAATGTCCTTCGCCTCCCTCGGAATAAGGTTGAAGTTCTGCCGGAGGTGGTAGATCTTTCTGACCGGTTCCTTTGCCAGACATTCCCAGCAGACCCTCACTATACGTTTGGGTCTGCCTGGTCTGTCTGGCAGCCTCTCCCGCCATCTGATCCAACTTACCACCAGGTGGTGATCAGTTGACAGCTCAGCCCCTCTCTTCACCAGAGTGTCCAAGACATAAGGTCGCAGATCCAATGACACGATTACAAAGTCGATCATCGAGCTGCGACCTCGAGTAAGTACACTTATGGACACCCTTATACTCGAACATGGTGTTCGTTATAGACAATCCATGGCCGGCACAGAAGTCCAACAACTGAACACCACTCAAGTTTAGATCAGGTAGGCCGTTCCTTCCAATCACACCTCTCCAGGTTTCACTGTTGTTGCCAGCGTGAGCGTTTAAGTCTCCCAGCAGGATAATAGAGTCCCCAGGAGCTGCACCTCGCAGTGCTTCTTCCAGGGACTCCGAGAAGGCCGGGTACTCCGAAATGTCGTTTGGCGCATAAGCGCATACAGCAGTCAGTGTCCTTCCCCCAACTCAAAGGCGCAGGAAAGCAACCCTCTCGTCCAATGGGGAGAACCCCAACGTACAGGCCTCGAGCCAGGGGCCATAAGCAAGCCCACCCCTGCCCGCCGCCTTTCACCCACAGCAATCTCCAGAGAGGAACAAAGTCTAGCCTCTTTCAAGAGGAATGGTTCCAGAGCCCAGACCGTGCGTAGAGTTGAGCCCGACAATATCTAGCCGGTACCTTTCAACCTAACACACCAGTTTGGGCTCCTTCCCTGCCAGAGAGGTAACATTCCATGTCCCAAGAGCCAGTTTCAGCAACTGAGAGTCGGAATGCCAGAGTTCCCGTCTTTGGCCACCACCCATATCGCATTTCACCCGACCCCTATGGACTCTCTTGCAGGTAGTGGGCCCACAAGAGAGTGGAACCACATTGCTCCTTTTGGCCGAGCCCGGCTGAGCTCCGTGGTCAAAGGTGCAGCCACCAGGTGCTCGCCAGTGAGGCCCTCCCCCGGGCCTAGCTCCAGGTTGGGGCCCCGGGTACCCTTTCCCGGGCAAGGCAAACACCGAACAGTGACTACTGTTCTTCATTTAAAACACCTGATTGACTGATTGTACAATTGTATGTATACAGTGCATCCGGAAAGTATTCACAGCGCGTCACTTTTTCCACCTTTTGTTATGTTACAGCCTTATTCCAAAATGGATTAAATTCATTTTTTTTCCTCAGAATTCTACACACAACATCCCATAATGACAATGTGAAAAAAGTTTACTTGAGGTTTTTGCAAATTTATTAAAAATAAAAAAAAACTGAGAAATCACATGTACATAAGTATTCACAGCCTTTGCTAAATACTTTGTCGATGCACCTTTGGCAGCAATTACAGCCTCAAGTCTTTTTGAATATGATGCCACAAGCTTGGCACACCTATCCTTGGCCAGTTTCGCCCATTCCTCTTTGCAGCACCTCTCAGGCTCCATCAGGTTGGATGGGAAGCGTCGGTGCACAGCTATTTTAAGATCTCTCCAGAGATGTTCAATCGGATTCAAGTCTGGGCTCTGGCTGGGCCACTCAAGGACATACACAGAGTTGTCCTGAAGCCACTCCTTTGATATCTTTGCTGTGTGCTTAGGGTCGTTGTCCTGCTGAAAGATGAACCGTCACCCCAGTCTGAGGTCAAGAGCGCTCTGGAGCAAGTTTTCATCCAGGATGTCTCTGTACATTGCTGCAGTCATCTTTCCCTTTATCCTGACTAGTCTCCCAGTCCCTGCCGCTGAAAAACATCCCCACAGCATGATGCTGCCACCACCATGCTTCACTGTAGGGATGGTGCCAGGTTTCCTCCAAACGTGATGCCTGGCATTCACACCAAAGAGTTCAATCTTTGTCTCATCAGACCAGAGAATTTTCTTTCTCATGGTCTGAGAGTCCTTCAGGTGCCTTTTGGCAAACTCCAGGCGGGCTGCCATGTGCCTTTTACTAAGGAGTGGCTTCCGTCTGGCCACTCTACCATACAGGCCTGATTGGTGGATTGCTGCAGAGATGGTTGTCCTTCTGGAAGCTTCTCCTCTCTCCACAGAGGACCTCTGGAGCTCTGACAGAGTGACCATCGGGTTCTTGGTCACCTCCCTGACTAAGGCCCTTCTCCCCCGATCGCTCAGTTTAGATGGCTGGCCAGCCATCTAAACTGGTGGTTTCATACTTCTTCCACTTACGGATGATGGAGACCACTGTGCTCATTGGGACCTTCAAAGCAGCAGAAATTTTTCTGTAACCTTCCCCAGATTTGTGCCTCGAGACAATCCTGTCTCAGAGGTCTGCAGACAATTCCTTTGACTTCATGCTTGGTTTGTGCTCTGACATGAACTGTCAACTGTGGGACCTTATATAGACAGGTGTGTGCCTTTCCAAATCATGTCCAAACAACTGAATTTACCACAGGTGGACTCCAATTAAGCTGCAGAAACATCTCAAGGATGATCAGGGGAAACAGGATGCACCTGAGCTCAATTTTGAGCTTCATGGCAAAGGCTGTGAATACTTATGTACATGTGCTTTCTCATGTGTCCTGCAGTGGATTGGCACCCTGCCCAAGATTGGTTCCTGCCTTGTGCCCTGTGTTGGCTGGGATTGGCTCCAGTGTTCGGATTCAGCGGGTTGGAAAATGGATGGATGGATGGATGTGCTTTCTCAATGTTTTTATTTTTAATAAATTTGCAAAAATCTCAAATAAACTTTTTTCACGTTGTCATTATGAGGTGTTGTGTGTAGAATTCTGAGGAAAAAAATGAATTTAATCCATTTTGGAATAAGGCTGTAACATAACAAAATGTGGAAAAAGTGATGCGCTGTGAATACTTTCCGGATGCACTGTATGTGATACTAATTAAAGAAAACAGCAAGTTTGAAAAATCACTCTAATCCAGTTATTTGTGATCTTTTTTTGGAGTACTAACAAATGTGTCCAGGCCACATTAGAATATCTTTGTAGACTAAGCAATACTTTATTGTTTTTCACACTTTCTTTGCATTACTTGATTATATATCAAAGGCATGCAGGTATAGATAGGAGGGACAACTGCTTTTTTAGTTAATCACTTTTTAGGAGGCGTACAGCACTTTTTCAATGAGATGTAAGAGTACCAACAAATTTGATTACATCTGTATTTATTTACAGTATTTAATTAATTGTTGTCCAAAATATTCCTCCATAAGGGATAGACAGCAACACAATTTGAAATCCACATATCTTTTGGAGCCAAACATTACTTTAAAATATTTGAAAGTTTAGAAGTCTTTTTCTCTTAAATTCTAGAACAAGACAACAGATACAGAAGTCCCACACACTGCATGTACATAATAAGAATATCAGTTTGTCCAGTGATAAATTAGCCCGTAACATAAGGAGAAGAAAGAACTGTACATTATATCCATGAAGGAATGGGTGTCATTCTCTGAGAATGGTACAGGGTAGGCAAGTTAGCAAATGCTAGGGAGAATATAACCCTCCTTATTAAGATGGAGGCTGTGGAGGGCTCCAGAGAATGTTAAAAATGACCTCTAGGTCAACTAAGACAGCAAGTAATCTCAGATTTGGAGAGACAGGATAAAGTTGAACGGTTTAGAAGACAGGCAAAGGGAAGGAAGCATAGGGATGCTACCCTTTGAAAATTCTGGAAAGTTCAAGGATGGAGAGACACCAGAGATTTTAAAAACATGTCTTTACTGCAGAATTATAGATTCCATTGAAACTGTTCATGCCTCCAGAATGCACTTGCCTCAAGCCCACTTCCTAAATCTAATCACAGTTTGAGTTAGGAAGTGATTTAAATAATCATTCACTTGAGAGAATGGCCGGTTTACTGAGGGACTGAAGGTAAAGTATTGATTTTTTAATCAATCCACCATTTTATAATTTTGACCTTCATGGTATCATTCTGGATAAAAATGTTACTATGCCAGTGACCAGAGGCCTCATGTGTAAAACGTGCTTCCATTCGCAAATGTGTGTAAGCCATTTCTTACAAAAAGTTGGGATTTATAATACATGAAGTTGGCATGAAAACTAGCTTGACCAAAAGCAAAAGTGGTTGTTGCTTCACATTTCCTGTATTCATCAGATCTCCTGAAATTAAAGTTGAGACTGAAGGGAAGATGACTTGCTACCATGAAGAGGTGGGTAGTAACGAGTTACATTTTCTCTGTTACTTTTACTTGAGTAACTTTTTAAAAAAATTGTACTTCTAAGAGTAGTTTTACTGCACCATACTTTTTACTTTTACTTGAGTACATTTGTGAAGAAGAAACGCTACATTGGGCAACACTTGAATCGTTACTTTCTTTCCATTATATACAGTATGCTATATTTTTGCCAGAGAGAAGCCGCCAGTGGATCTACTGCATGACTGTTTCACCAATCAGACGTAGGAACATAATTACAAGACTCCGTTTCACCATTCAGACGTAGCAACAATAATCAGATGGCTCCATTTCACAAATCAGATGTAGCCATGCAGTCACATGACCACACACAAACTGTGGCGGCATAACGGCACAAACTCCTCACAGACAGCGGACAGGGAAAGAAAAAATACATGAAAAATGAGAGCCAACTCCTGCTGAAGCTTAACCATCACTTCACTGAGTGAAGAACAAGCACGTTTTAACCAAACAAGCACAGAAACAGACAGTCAAGGTAAAGTGAGACTTCTTGTACATGCACAAGCTGCCTTTTTCTAATGTTATTTTCTATCAGCTGTGCTATTTGGAGGGCAAGTGAATATGCAGTATTATACTGTCAGTGTACAGTATATCTTGTCACTGTAAGTAGTCTGCACTGTTCAAACAAACATGTTACCTACTGTAGGTATTGGCTTCAAAAGCTTTGTTGTGAAAAACTGAGATTTGGAACTTTGTGTTATTTGTGCATCTTTATTTTGTAAAGATGTTATTTATTTTTACTCATTTTTTATTTTATTATTCGGAAATAGCAGAATGTGCACATTATTTTATATTATTGTCTGTCTTATTACAACATTTTTAAAAAAACAAATAATTTGTTATGATCAAACAGTTACTCAGTACTTGAGTAGTCTTTTCATCAAATACATTTTTAGTCTTAATTGAGTAATTTTTTGAATGACTACTTTTTACTTCTACTTGAGTAATATTATTTTGAAGTAACGCTACTCTTACTTGAGTACAAATTTTGGCTACTCTACCCACCTCTGCTACCATGTTAGAAAGCCAGGAAAAAAAGTTGCTGGAAGCTGTAGATACAATAACAACAGGTAAATACTTAAATGTGAGAAATGCTGGTGTAAGAGCCATTTGCTAGTAATTTAAGTTATATTAAATGTTTGTCTATATATTAATGCATAGTTTATGGGAGGTTCTTACAACCCCATACATTATACTCAGCTAGTGACCTGCCTTGCTGTGTGTAAGGCGTTGAGGACACATGATTTTAAATCGTGCCTTACGTGCCAAGTAACATGAAAGACAACATGCTCTATTGAATGTGCAGTGCCATACGTTACTGAAGAAGTAAAGCATCTTTACTTATAGAGACAACTAAAGTTTGACAAGAAAAGGTACATTTAGAGAAGATACATTTTTTTCAAATTTTTTGCCTTTCATTCTACGTGTGTAACAACCTTTTTTCTTTATTCTTGTGTGGACTATTTGCTTTGAATTTTCACTACAACAAACTTTTGGACTGAGAGATTTCTTTTGGCATACGTTTTACTTAGTTGATCCTGCCTTACGCACCCACAGCTACAGCTTGTAAAAGTGTATTACATCTCAAACAGACTGACAGTGGCTGAAAGGGAATTCCTGTAAGTTTGCATAAAAGTTTTTTGTTAACAATTCAGGAATTTTTGGGTCCCTCCTCATATAATCATTCTTTCAGGTGATAGTGGATGCACAACAAGAGAGGAAATATAATGAAAGGCACTCTTACACTCTATTGATGATAGAAAGGGCCATTGACATTTAGATGGTGGTGTTTGAACTCATTAGGCAGCACACTGCAGCCACAAAGCTGCATTCCCCAAAAACCCACCACTCACAGCAGGCAATTTGCTCCACTGACCAATCAGATACATTTTAATCTTTTGCATGATACACACCCACACCCAGGCTAGCTGCAGGTGACTCCACTATGCAGAATAGAGTTAAAGGGACAGTGGTCAATTAATTATGGTAGTACTGAAATCCCACTGGGCTACATATATGCCATTTTTGCCTTTCAGCCATAAACAACATTTTAGTATGAAATCTAAGCAAGGTTCTGTACATAAGGCCCAAGTTATTTTTTTATCTTTCAAACAAAACAAAATATCATCACTGTCAAACATTGAAATTACATTCTTAAAATAATATGTGAACCATTGAACCACCACCAGACTGAGAGTCCTAACTAAATCAGTTTGTTGTATGAGGTACAGAGTACATATAAAATTACATTCCATTTCAGTGGATTCTTAAGACTGTTCCTGAATTAAATCTGAATTCTAGAATGGTCATGATCAAAAGCTTACAACTGTCACTGTGTTAAAGCAGTTCAACAAGAAGAAGTGGACCGTAATTATTTTAAAGTATGATGAAAACTTAAACTGACAAATAACTACTAGAAATGTTATATAAAATATTTATGAAGGAGGTGACATAACTATTTATTGAGTCCAAGAATCAATTACTTATTTACATAGGGCATAACTTCTGAAGGCTTCATTAATTTGCTCACTCAGTGTCCCTTTTGTCTAATATTCTGATTGGATGAAGATTTAATAATATTTACTGTTAATATATGTATACGCGACCCGACCTCGGATAAGCGGGAGACAATGGATGGATGGATGGATGGTTAATATATGTAGCAACAAATAAAATTAAAAGTGGCAAGCATTTTTCTGGTACCTTATCATTGTACAGGGGTTATTAGAAGTCAGAAGAAGTATCCTATATGTGACATTTCCTGATGGTAAAGCAAACAAATTTTAATAACAACTGTTTATATCATAAACCAAAATACATTCATCACGTCTATACAAATGAAAGAAAGATGTACTGGTGCTCTTTACTATACTACTTTCCTGAAGAAGTCAAGGGGAGCCGTAAGGTATATTTTGCTGAAAACCTATTAAATTCTTGGCAAAGGTGATTCACTGATTTAAAGGTCATTGTTTCCAATTTCAGAAATGTTGAAAGAAATGGTCATATGAGAATCAAGATGATCATGAATGTTTACATCAGCTATAGAAGCATGCTGAAACAACATGACAAAAAAAGAAATGTTAACCATATTGATGTTATTCATCAAAGATCAGCAGAATACATTGTTGTCAGTTCTCCTGAAGAAGACAACAAAAACAATGATAAAATATTTTTTTATCAAGCCTGTCGCTTCTTCTTCCTGAACCGCCAGACTGATGTTCAGTAATTGGATGGTTCTTTGTTAGAAATTTCCCCTGGGACATCCATGGTGGGCCTCAGGGTTCTGCTTCCAAAGCTGGGTTGTTTTTATCATTTGATACCTCTGATACCTCTGACACAACCAATCTGAACATTAAATGATTTATATTTATAAAGTTTCATTTTCTCTCTCTCTGTATTTACACATACGCCTAAATATTTTTAAAACCACAAACCTATGTGTACTATGTAAGCCTACTGTATCTTGTGAAAGGGTGCCTGGCTGGCAAGAGGTTGTCAAGGGCAAAGTCAATATATAATTTTTTTAAATGAGTGTAGGCTCACAGTACTGTTCCAAATTTACAGGTAAAATAATTATAATAACACATTTTACTTATATAGCACCTTTGCCATGCTTAAAGTGTTTAACAGAGATTTGAAATGAACAACAGAGCACATATAAAATTGGATACAAATGACAACTGCATAAATCACTAAATAAAAATAAATACACGAAGCACAATGGTTTAAATTTGAATAAGAGACAATAAATAAGAATAAAAATACAAGGTATACAAAATACTACAAGAAGACCCTGAACAAACAGCATAACTTATGTTATAAATGCAAATTGTCCTGAGCATCTGGACAGGGAGGTTAAACTGAAAGAAGGGTCAGAAAGTCAGGGTAAGTTCTATGTCTTCCTGAACAAATGAGTTTTAAGTTGTTTTTTTAAAGAAGTAATTGAGTCAGCTGATTAATTAATTTTGGGAGGTTGTTCCAAAGTCTGGGTTCGATACAGCTGAAAGCTCTGCCACCCATAGAGTGCAGGTTTGTGTGGGGCACAACAAATTTTCCAGAATCAGTGGACCATAGTGATGTAGGATGTTACTGATGTATTCTGATGCAAGGGTATTTTAAGCTTTATAGGTTAGTAATACCATTTTATAATCAATGCTCGTAAGACATATTAAGCCAGTGAAAGCAGAGCACAATGGATGCTGTTGCTCGCTAGAGAAGTGTAAGTGAATGTGGGATATGTTGCGGAGTCAATATGATGAATGTAGGTACAATAAGAAAGGGAGAAATCAAAAATGACACTAAGAACCTTTGCAGAATCAGAAGGTCTAATGATATCATCACAAAGTTTGAAAAAGAGTTAATTTTTAAAGCTGAGCTTTAATGCCAATTATCACAACTTCTGTTATGTTGCAATTAAATTTTAATGAGTTATTTTCCTTCCAGGTTTTAATTTTACTGAGGCAAGTTATGAGCACAGAAAACTCCGAACTTTCACTTTTACTGTATCTCTGATAGATGTGAGTATCATCTTCATGAAAATGATAATCCAGTCTAAAACTAGGAATAATATGGCCAAGGGAAGGCATATAGAAGAAAAGAGGGCCACGGACAGAGCGTGGAGGAACTTCTTATGTATCTGGAACTGAGTTTGACCTGCTATTACCAACATGTACAAACTCTTGTTCATTAGTCAAACAGAATTTAAGATACAGAATGTTCTCCATTCTGGATAATAGAATGTTGTGCTTGACAGTATCAAATGCAGCACTCTGATCTGAACATTTTTAATATTAGTATTGTGGTTTTAATTTTTCTTAATTTCAGTGTTTTTTTCTGACATCATTGCATCACTGTTTGTTTGATGATTTCATCATGGGTGCTGCCATTTTCAAAGCTGTTCTCATTGGGCTGCCATGTTATTGTTGGCGATGACAGCTGTTGCCAGTCACGTGACTAGTTAGGGACACATCACCACACCTCCGTTATAAAATATGGTGGTACACATGCAAACATGCTTTCAAGCTTGGGATTCTTCTAAATAAAATAAATGTTTTCTTAGTAAAGGAAAGGATAATAGATTAATATTAGAATCTTTTTGACTTTTTTTTTACTTTGAGTTTTAATACCATTTTCAATTCTGGCCCTCAGTTAATTTGTGTTTTGATCCCTGCCTGATTAATAGACTAATTGCTTTGTTTGTCCATAAGAAAGGCCACATTTCTTAATCTGATAATTAAAACAAACTTAGAAACAATGTTTTTTTCACTGGTCACATTTCCAGTTCAGCCATAATAACAGCACATTACTGCCACTAATTCCTGCAGCTGCATAAAGGTTACAATGATTTCTTGGTTTCCAGCCTAATGAGTTTTTATGTTGCCTTAAATTTCAATAATGTTGTGTAGACTTTTGATATACACTGTTTATGTTTTTAATATATAGGATTCATAACTTAAAGTCCCGACACAGCTCAGGCTACTGGAAATGTTCATGCCTTGAAATGTCTGTTACAAATTAATGACGAGAGGAAACTGGAATCAAAATTGTTTTGTAGTGTTTTAAGCATGCAAATCTGGAGTAATGTTACTATATTATATTTTGAAAAATATTTTATTTTAAAAGCACAGTAAAGGTTTCATATGAGCATTTAGATTTATTTTCTTGAAACTAAAAATATTTCCTATTAGTACCTTTTTATAATCTGATAAACTAATAATGACTTTTTTTAAAATAGTGTCTCTATACCAGGGAGATGGGTAGAGTAATTATTACTGGAGAACCTCTGTAATTTTAGTCCTGTCTGAATAATTCAAATGACAGAATCTTATCAACGTGTCATTTCACAAGATACTAGTTTTACCTGGGGTCATTTTTTAGACTGTTTATAAAAGGTAAAAGGCTCCATAATCTTTACTGAGATGTGAACGTACAGTCTGTAAAAAGTTACCGACATTAGTAATTCAGACAGGACTATAATTTCTGAAGTCTTCCAGTAATAATGACTTGTAAAACTAATACCGTCCAAATAGGGTTTACGACACAAAATGAAAATTATTACTGGCAGTAAAATTAACTTCTTATAGCCCAGAGCTGAGAATTAGCTCTTAAAATTCTATTTTTAATTGAACAATTAACAGATGAGTTAATACATTTAAAGAATGCAAAGGCTGAAAGAAAAGTATAGTGTTATTAATATAATCCATTGTAATTGACAATTATTAACTACAATGTGATATAAGAGAAAACCTAAACATGAAAAAAACTTTTTGTTTTATTACATTTCTCATGTTTGCAATATTGGATAAATAGATATTGTACAAATAATAAAAAATGTAGAATAAACTTTAGTTAAAAATGTGATATGTGTATTTGTAATTTAAAAATGTAACCCTTTGTCCATTTTTCTGGTGATACCTTGCAAGGCTGTAAGGAAACTGTACCTAAATATGTAGTAAAAAATATTGTGTCATGTAAATTTTATTTGTAATGACTTATGTACAATACTTTTCACTGCCTTTCATAGTGATAAATGACACTTGGAAACAATGGGCAATGGAGCCTCAATGAGCAGTTGAATTTTTAAAAGTTTGATATTTAGGCTATTTGGGTATTAATTTTCTGAATTTGCTACAGTCCACAGTTGTGAGTGCTATATAGAATGCTCGCTGAATTGGTTGCATTAAAAGAACTATTCCTTGACCAGATATTAGTCCATCCACTTATATTTTGAGCCCACCCTGGGTCACTTTCATTGAATCCTCCATGACTTAGAGATGTACATCTTTGAGATGTGGAAGAATTTTAAAGAACATGAAAGCTAAGGTAGAACTGGGGAGAATGTGGAAACATGGCTGTGTTAATGCAGGGATATGAAAACAGACCTTTAAAACTGTGATACAGTAGCACTAATCAATTTGTCATACTGCCTGTCCTTCACTTTCATATTTTTCTGAATATAAGATTGGATGAGAACAGCTTTGAAAATGGCAGCACCCATGATGAAATCATCAAAAAAATAGTGATGCAATGATGTCAGAATAAAACACTGAAATTAAGAAAAATTTAAATCACAATACTGATATTAAAAATGTTCAGACCAGAGTGCTGCATTTGATACTGTCAAGCACAACAGTCTAACACAAATCTAAACAAGGAGGTTTAATAATCTTTAACATTGTTATTCATGTTCACTGTAAATATTCTAATGTTTCCAGAGAAAAGCCAAGCAAAATGACACCTTTTATTGGCTAACTAGAAAGATTACAATATGCAAGCTTTCGAGGCAACTCAGGCCCCTTCTTCAGGCAAGATGTAATCATGATTACATCTTGCCTGAAGAAGGGGCCTGAGTTGCCTCGAAAGCTTGCATATTGTAATCTTTCTAGTTAGCCAATAAAAGGTGTCATTTTGCTTGGCTTTTCTCTACATTCATAATGGCTAACACGGTACAACACCCTAGTACTACTAATGTTTCCATAAGTTGTATAAAGAAGATAAAGATATTACAGCTAGTGTTTCATTAACCCATTAGGTAAGAATGGACAATTTTAGTATAACATTTGCCTACTATGACTGCATTGAATAATATGAGAATTGAATGATGGGTTGTTGCTTTGCCCAGAGAGGGCTGGGCGGCCTCATGGTCTGGAACCCCTACAGATTTTATTTTTTTTCTCTCTAGCCGTCTGGAGTTTTTTTTGTTTTCTCTGTCCCCCCAGCCATCGGACCTTATGCTTACTCTATGTTAATTAGTGTTGTCTTATTTTAATTCTTACTTTGTCTTTTATTTATATTTTCTTCATCATGTAAAGCACTTTGAGTTATACTTTATTTGTATGAAAATGTACTATATAAATAAATGTTGTTGTTGTTGTTATTGTTTCAATTCTGTCAAAATTTATTGTGTCCTGTAGTGGCAACCCTCCTCTCTCTGCCATCATACAATTAAACAGGTACAGTGATCCCTCGCTATATCGCGCTTCGCCTTTCGCGGCTTCACTCCATCGCGGATTTTATATGTAAGCATATTTAAATATATATCGCAGATTTTTCGCTGCTTCGCGGGTTTCTGCGGACAATAGGTCTTTTAATTTCTGGTAAATGCTTCCTCAGTTGGTTTGCCCAGTTGATTTCATACAAGGGACGCTATTGGCAGATGGCTGAGAAGCTATCCAGCTTACTTTCTCTCTCCCTCTCTCTCTCTCTTGCGCTGACGTAGGGGGGTGTGAGCAGGGGGGCTGTGTGCAGCTGCTTCCTGAAGGACATGCTGCACGGAGCTTCGCATACTTAAAAGCTCAATGGGCACGTATTGATTTTTTTTATCTGTCTCTCTCTATCTCTCTCTCTATCTCTTCCTGCTCCTGACAGAGGGGGTGTGAGCTGCCGCCTTCAACAGCTTTGTACCGGCGGTGCTTCGCATACTTAAAAGCCAAAAAGCCCTATTGATTTTTTTTTTGACTGCTTGCTTTGCACTCCTTTGAAAAGGAAGATATGTTTGCATTCTTTTAATTGTGAGACAGAACTGTCATCTCTGTCTTGTCATGGAGCACAGTTTAAACTTTTGAAAAAGAGACAAATGTTTGTTTGCAGTGTTTGAATAACGTTCCTGTCTCTCTACAACCTCCTGTGTTTCTGCGCAAATCTGTGACCCAAGCATGACATTCTAAAAATAACCATATAAACATATGGTTTCTACTTCGCGGATTTTCCTATTTCGCGGGTGGCTCTGGAACGCAACCCCCGCGATGGAGGAGGGATTACTGTAAATGGTTTTACTAAAAGCTGAAAGCTGTATTTTTTTCTGGAAAAGGAACAAAACTGTACAAAATCTGGAACATGGGTGGAATAAGAAGATGCAAGGGATTAATAAGTGACTTGGCTATCTGTACTTGCCAACCAGAATCTAGGAATTATGCAGCAAAGGTTGATTCCATCTACTGATAACAATTTTAAGTTGTATTTTATAGTAGAGCATAAGTTAAAATATGTAATAAGTAATTCAATAACAGAAATATCCACAACAGATTAGAAATCTGCTAAGGAGGATGAGTGACTCTGGAAAGACAGGTAAATCTCAGAATGACTGTCATGAATGTACAAGGCCAGCAATCATATACATTCTTTCTAGCATTTACCTCTCGTGTTTTTTGATTTCTGTAAGATTTCTTTTTCTAATATATCTGCTTATTCAGACATGTATTTCCTCTTTGGATCATATTCCTGCCCAAGTGTAATGGACATCAATCTGCTCTGCATCTTCATGGCTTTATTAATATTAGGCACTCATGCTAAACAAGAATATATCCCCAGAAATCTCTACCAGTAGGTAAGGGAATGACATAAGAAATGCTGGGCAACAGCCTTGTAGTTAGATGTGCAAACAGTGTTAAAAATATCTGAAGGACAGAATCAGATGTAGCATGGCAAAGAACAGATGAAGCATCCATTTGTAGCAGGAAGAGGTGAGATGTGGACTCCTGTCAAGAAGTACATATCCTGAAATTTTGCAGGATTAGATAATCAGAGTATTAGGGTAGCATTGCTATTGAAAACAAGTATAAGAAAGAAATGTACCCTTTAAGAGACGAGATTAGGACCTTGAACATTCAATTGAATAATTTCAAGGCATAAGAAAAATTAAGGGCCTGAACGATAGCAACCTACCTTCGTATCAGAGCAGGAAATGTGAAAAATACATGGAATGTGAAGAAAAAGAATAGAAAGAAGAAGAAAGCATCAACAACCATTCAGGATTTACAGTTATATATTTGTAATTCTAAATGTACCAAAGAACAACTTGAGTCTATCTCAAAATCAGAGTTATTATAGCTGATTGTATTGATCTATGTTTTTTGCAATAAAAATGCTGTGTTTGCCGTTGACCTTGTTTGATGAATATCTTCCTGGAAATTTGCTGTGCATCCAGCTAGGTGAACATTTTATTCTAAGTGATGCACAATTCTGGCTATGCTGAGAACAGCATCAAACAATATAATGAGCCAGTCCCACTCTGACGCTTTGTGGCACAGCCACTTTGTGCTCCAAGAGTGGAACTCTGTCAGCCCAGTCTATATTATATTTACTTAAGGCTAGTTTGTGGCCATTTGTTGAATGTTGTTCTTTGAGGCAATGTGGGGCAGTGGTTAGCACAGTTGCCTTACAGCTCAGATCACATATTTGGTCATCCAAATTGGTTTGGCATAGTTCCCAAACTTTTCCCTAGTACTCTGGGACACTGAAAAGACCATTTTACCATTATAATACACTCAAAACTACTGACTTTAAAGTATTTCATAGAGTTCAGTGAAATTCACAAACATTTTCATGATTTTGCCAGACTCATAGCAAAGTGAACTCTGTGGGATTCGCTCAACACCATTAATGATCAGAAGAGAAACAAAATGAACAAAACATGGTGGGTGATTGAAATGTTTTATAAGGAGAACAATAACTGGCGTAGTGTTAGCGCTGCTACCTTGCAGTAAGGAGACTTGGGTTCGCTTCCCGGATCCTCCCTGCGTGGAGTTTGCATGTTCTCCCCCAGTCTGCGTGGGTTTCCTCCCACAGTCCAAAGACATGCAGGTTAGGTGCATTGGCGATCCTAAAATTGTTCCTACTGTGTGCTTGGTGTGTGGGTGTGTATGTGTGCCCTGTGGTGGGCTGGTGACCTTCCCAGGATTTGTTCCTGCCTTGCACCCTGTATTGGCTTGGATTGGCTCCAGCAGACCCCCACGACCCTGTGTTAGGATATAGCAGCTTAGAAAATGACTGACTGACTGACAATAACTGGTGTGATATGAAGAGACATGAGACATGGCATAATTCTGTATCCTGGCTGCAAAAAGTAAATGTTTGAGGTTGAATCAAGTTTACAAGACAGAGTCCAAAACAGAACTGAATTCCAGGGGAAAGGAGCAAGACTTTATAGGAAGTCTGGGGGAAGTGATGTCGTCCTCAGGCCCGGGACCGGAAGTGGCGTGTCTTGAGTTGAGGCAGTGGCTCCTGTTGGGATTTCCTGGGAAAGGTCTGCAGGGAACTCAGAAAGAGCGTTAGTGCACCCCGCCACTCCCTGGGCAGATGTATTACCATTCTTCTCCAAGCCCTTCAGCTGCCTCCTATCCACACGTGTGTGACACTGGTTAAAGAAGCTTTGAAGCTGGCGGAAACCATGTCAGAAGAAAGTAAATAAGACTGACATCCAATGAAGCTGGAAAAGTCCCAATGACTGCTTAGCTTCTAAAAGGAACCTTAACTCTCCAACACTTTTTTGAACTCATTGTTGGCCTTAAGTTTAGTAAAATTCATTATAGCAAGTATTTATTAAAAAATCCCTAGGAAACCAGGTAATTTCATACTTTTCAGTATGTTAATAACACAAAAAACAATAATGCTTGTTATCTAATATTACAGTTAAGTAGTGGAGATTAAGTATCAAAGCATTTAATAATCTAGTTGAAGTAGTTAGAAGTTTAGCTAGGAGATTATACAAGGAAATTCTCCTTACTAGTATTGTTCACTAAACGAAGTAATCTTAGTCTCAAAGAGGGAACATGCCAGGGTTAGAATTTCAAAATTGTTTTCTGCGACAATATACAGTAAATAGGCTCACTAGCTATAAATACAAACAGCCATCTCCAACAAAGAAAAACAGGCAGTCACAGCAAAAAATGGACCAATAATTAAACACTTATAACATAGCTATTGTTATTCAACTAAAAGACATGTTAAATAGAAGTAAGGCAGCCATTGCATAATTGTGAACTGGACAAAAGCTTGGGAAGCCACAGTCGGAATGAGTTCTGGCTGCTGCAGAGATACATAGAACTGATGAAAGCTGTTTGGTTGTACAGTAATCCCTCCTCCATCGCGGGGGTTGTGTTCCAGAGCCACCCGCGAAATAAGAAAATCCGCGAAGTAGAAACCATATGTTTATATGGTTATTTTTATATTGTCATGCTTGGGTCACAGATTTGCGCAGAAACACAGGAGGTTGTAGAGAGACAGGAACGTTATTCAAACACTGCAAACAAACATTTGTCTCTTTTTCAAAAGTTTAAACTGTGCTCCATGACAAGACTGAGATGACAGTTCCGTCTCACAATTAAAAGAATGCAAACATATCTTCCTCTTCAAAGGAGTGCGCGTCAGGAGCAGAGCATGTCAGAGAGATAGAGAAAAGCAAACAAATCAATAGGGCTGTTTGGCTTTTAAGTATGCGAAGCACCGCGGCACAAAGCTGTTGAAGGCGGCAGCTCACACCCCCTCCGTCAGGAGCAGGGAGAGAGAGAGATAGAGAGAGATAGAGTTTGTTTTTCAATCAAAAATCAATACGTGCCCTTCGAGCTTTTAAGTATGCGAAGCACCGTGCAGCATGTCGCTTCAGGAAGCAGCTGCACAGAAGGTAGCAACGTGAAGATAATCTTTCAGCATTTTTAGACGAGCATCCGTATCGTCTAGGTGTGCGAACAGCCCCCCTGCTCAATCCCCCTACGTCAGGATCAGAGAAAGTCAGCGCAAAAGAAAGAGAAAAGTAAGCTGGGTAGCTTCTCAGCCATCTGCCAATAGCGTCCCTTGTATGAAATCAACTGGGCAAACCAACTGAGGAAGCATGTACCAGAAATTAAAAGACCCATTGTCCTCAGAAATCCGCGAACCAGCAAAAAATCCGCGATATATATTTAAATATGCTTACATATAAAATCCGCGATGGAGTGAAGCCACAAAAGGCGAAGCGTGATATAGCGAGGGATTACTGTATGTAGAAAGTTAGGGAAAAGGTTTCTGCCACTATACTGTACAAGCTGTACTTTTAGTTGTCAAACTAAACTATATGTACTATATACTGCCTTTCCATAAGGTTCCACTGGATTCTGTGCCACAAAAGGGAAACTAACAAAACAGAGCCCACAAGAAGTTGTATCCAAAAAGAAAAAACAAACCTGAAGTCACAGCTAGCCCACTTTATTTGACAGATTGTCTACAAATCGCCTCTGTCTCCAAATCCTAGTCAACACTAGTGGTTTCCAAAACAGCAGTCATAACAGCCTCATTGAAGTCGACATAAAAATCTGCATCATAGGGCAAGTATGTTCATAGCATATTAGCTATAATGATCACAGCAATCTGATTCTACCAAAGTGCACATTTGCAAATATTCTTCACCTGTTGCGCTGACTGACTACATTCAGGAAATCAATCATTGGATGACAGGTAATTTTTTACAACTCAATCCTGATAAAACAGAAATCTTATCAGTTGCTACCAAATCTGTCCTCTCTACCCTTCGTGGGCTAAAAATTGACATTAATGGGATCCTGGTTCAACCCTCAGCATTAGTCTGTTACTTTTCAATCACACATTAGCTCAATAGTACAGACAGCCTTTTTTCATCTTCGCAACATTGCTAATCTGCATTCTTTCCTTAGTGTGAAAGATACTGAGACACTCACGCTTTCATCACTGCCCGTCTGGACTATTGCAATGTTTTGTTTTATGGCCTCCCAACTAAATATATCCATAGATTACTATATGTTCAGAATTCTGCTGCTTGTTTACTTACACACACTAAAAAATCTGATCACATCACTCCTGTCCTCTATGATTTACATTAGTTACCAGTTTCTACAAGAATCAAATATAAAATTATTCTTCTCACCTTTAAAACCCTTCATGGGTTAGCCCCTCATTATCTGTCGGAGCTGCTGCTTCCTTACACTCCTGCCCGTGCATTACCATCATCGGATGCTAAGTTATTCACTGTACCTAAATACAGGTCAGTAACTATGGGTGGCAGAGCTTTCAGAGTGATAGCCCCTAAAATTTGGAATTCTCTCCCTCTCAGCCTTCGCGAGGAAAAATCTATTATTAATTTCAAACTTCTGTTAAAAACATATCTTTTCAATGAGTATTATTCTTTTTCGTGTATGTAATTTCTACTGTCTTGTTAATGTGTGTATTGAATTGTAAAGTGTTCTTGAGTGTATGAAAGGCACTACATAAATAAAACTTATTATTATTATTATTATTTCTTTAAATTACTTTCACCAATACCTTTCTAATGTCATATAGTGTCATTCCTCAACATTTTTTATCCAACATATTTTCAACTTTTCTTTTTTTCAGAAGCTAATTTCATGGTAGTTTCACATCATGTTTCATTTGCTGACAAACCGTTGGGCCTGCGACTAAGTGGCTTATACATGTTAAACCTCAATGTATGGCCACTATAAAAACAAGAGCTTCACAGTATACAATCTTCTTAATAAACAATAAAAAATGCAATGACAAAACAAACCTACTTCAATCATACACAATAACAAACACTTAAAAAGCATGATAGACTCAAACATCCAAATTTTCAGTTGGTCAGTTCATTCAGTGTTGATCATTTTCTAGCCAAGTGTTTAAATTTTGAAGAAATTATGAGTTTTGCTGAAATATGGATTATATGATAGAAAAGTGAGTACTACCTCATAGATTAATCTATTCTTATGTTTTGATGGGTAAAATATTCTCTCCATTTAGATGAGCTTTGCAATGTCCATTAAGACTGTCAAACCAAATAATTAATTCAATGATTATTCAATGGCGATCACAAATAGAACTGCAGTTATTACTTTGGGGTTGGCCAACATTCTTAGTGTAAATACTGTTTTTAGGTTGCTATTTTATTAGCAACTACATCCGTAGTTTAATTGCACATTATGCATGTCAGGGATTAGAGGTGCTGTTTATTTGATATTATTCATTTCTGAAGAGTTATTTTTTCAATATATTTTGCACCATCTGTATTCATTCCAATTAGCATCATTGAGATCCCACAGGGCACAGAAGGAGAGTTTAAGTTTTTGCTATCTCAGTGAAGTCTCTGTATTTTAAAGAACATGGAAGAACTTAAATCCATTTCTGGTTACAATTATATGTTAGTCTATGACAAGGTTCATGTCACACACGTGTGCCTGGGAGATCTCGGAGCTTGTTGACTTGTAATTCCATCCTGAGTCGTGGGTTGGCACTGCCTTGTAATATTTCTCTTATCCTTCCCTCTGCAGATCTAGCGACCAACATTTTGAGTCCAAATGACCTAATTTCTGGTTCTGGGGCTACTGGACCTGCCCTTTCCAACTCATTGTCTTCATAAGCACACCATTGCCATCTTTCTCCAGTCTAAGGATAGACTTGCATCTGTCAAGACGTCTCTCACACTACATGTTAAATCATGTTTATTATTTTGTTTCATAATATATAGAGTTTGCCTGAGGGTGCCCCAAAACTTTATCTTTGTTTTTTGTTTCATTTACAGTTGGTCATGCCATTGTGAATATTTAATAGGTTCATTTGTGAGAATTACAAAATTTATATTACATTTTCTCTCTGAAGCACAAAATAATCAGTAGATGGGGGCTGCCATTTAATTTTAATTGAAATTTGGCTCACAACATACTAAAAGGTTGAGGACCATTAAACTACTTTATCCAAAGGCCTTTATACAGACACTTAGTTTATGAAATAGGACAGCCCCTCTTTGCCGTGGCACATACAGCAGTGTTTGTGATTCTTCTTCAATTATTCCTCTTTACTGTACCCATTTCTCCCTTCTCTCAACCCTGCTTAAAACCACACTATTTCCAGTTTATGGAAGATGCTGACCTAAATAACCATACCTGTGAACAAAAAAAGGTGCTTATAAAAGCTTAAATGATTTGCAGCAATGTATAAATAATTTATTTTATATTAAATATATTTTAAATTAAAGAAACAACTGTATGGTAGACTAAAAATAAAACAACAAAAATTGAAAAAAAACAAAGGGAATTTTAGTGAATTTCAAAAGTCAAAGCAAAACATTTGTTCCCACGTTTCAAGCTAGCAGCTTAAACTTTTGAAGCAGAACATTTAATTGTTTAGAGGAAGACTTTATTATGAGCTTCTCTCCAAAAAATTGCCAAATTGGAGACCCAAGCCTCCGTAATCTGGACACAGGCTTGAGGCTTACTGCTCAAAAATGTCTTTCCCCTAATATTAAGTAAGCTTTGGCTTACTAAAATATTATGGGATGGTAAATGTTCATGCTAATATAGTGCATCCGGAAAGTATTCACAGCGCATCACTTTTTCTACATTTTGTTATGTTACAGCCTTATTCCAAAATGTATTAAATTCATTTTTTTCCTCAGAATTCTACACACAACACCCCATAATGACAACGTGAAAAAAGTTTACTTGAGGTTTTTGCAAATTTATTAAAAATAAAAAAATTGAGAAAGCACATGTACATAAGTATTCACAGCCTTTGCCATGAAGCTCAAAATTAAGCTCAGGTGCATCCTGTTTCCCCTGATCATCCATGAGATGTTTCTGCAGCTTATTTGGAGTCCACCTGTGGTAAATTCAGTTGATTGGACATGATTTGGAAAGGCACACACCTGTCTATATAAGGTCCCACAGTTGACAGTTCATGTCAGAGCACAAACCAAGCATGAAGTCAAAGGAATTGTCTGTAGACCTCCGAGACAGGAATGTCTCAAGACAAATATCTGGGGAAGGTTACAGAAAAATTTCTGCTGCTCTGAAGGTCCCAATGAGCACAGTGGTCTCCATCATCCGTAAGTGGAAGAAGTTCGAAACCACCAGGACTCTTCCTAGAGCTGGCCGGCCATCTAAACTGAGCGATCGGGGGAGAAGGGCCTTAGTCAGGGAGGTGACCAAGAACCCGATGGTCACTCTGTCAGAGCTCCAGAGGTCCTCTGTGGAGAGAGGAGAACCTTCATGAAGGACAACCATCTCTGCAGCAATCCACCAATCAGGCCTGTACGGTACAGTGGCCAGACGGAAGCCACTCCTTAGTAAAAGGCACATGGCAGCCCGCCTGGAGTTTGCAAAAGGCACCTGAAGAACTCTCAGACCATGAGAAAGAAAATTCTCTGGTCTGATGAGACAAAGATTGAACTCTTTGGTGTGAATGCCAGGCGTCACGTTTGGAGGAAATTAGGCACCGCTCATCACCAGGCCAATACCATCCCTACAGTGAAGCATGGTGATGGCAGCATCATGCTGTGGGGATGTTTTTCAGCGGCAGGAACTGGGAGACTAGTCAGGATAAAGGGAAAGATGACTGCAGCAATGTACAGAGACATCCTGGATGAAAACCTGCTCCAGGGTGCTCTTGACCTCAGACTGGGGTGACGGTTCATCTTTCAGCAGGACAACGACCCTAAGCACACAGCCAAGATATCAAAGGAGTGGCTTCAGGACAACTCTGTGAATGTCGTTGAGTGGCCCAGCCAGAGCCCTGACTTGAATCCGATTGAACATCTCTGGAGAGATCTTAAAATTGCTGTGCACCGACTCTTCCCATCCAACCTGATGGAGCTTGAGAGGTGCTGCAAAGAGGAATGGGCGAAACTGGCCAAGGATATGAAGCTTGTGGCATCATATTCAAAAAGACTTGAGGCTGTAATTGCTGCCAAAGGTGCATCGACAAAGTATTGAGCAAAGGCTGTGAATACTTATGTACATGGGATTTCTCAGTTGTTTTATTTTTGCAAAATCTCAAGTATACTTTTTTCACATTGTCATTATGGGGTGTTGTGTGCAGAATTCTGAGGAAAAAAATGAATTTAATCCATTTTGGAATAAGGCTGTAACATAACAAAATGTGGAAAAAGTGATGCGCTGTGAATACTTTCCGGATGCACTGTACATTAGTGATACCTCATCTGGAGTATTGTGTGCAGTTCTGGTTACCACAGCACAAGAAAGACATAGCAGCACATGAAATTGCGCAGAGAAGAGCAACTGAGTGTATATCATGACTTAAGGACAAGTCCTACTCTGTCAGTCTGTTTACTCTTGAGCAGATTAGACTGTGTAGAGACCTAACCACGTCTTCAAAATTCTCAAAGAAATTGATAAGTAGAACCAGCAGAATTATTTTGGTTTAAGTATGAATCACATACTCAAGGACATCTGTATAAATTAAGGTGACGTGAATTTATGACTGAAGCCTGGAAGCACTTCTTTATGCAGTTTTAGGAGTCTGGGACACACTACTGAAACATGTAGTTGAAGCAGAATCCTTGAAACTTTAAGAAGTATCTGGATGAAATATTTGGAAACTTCAACTATTACTTAGCTGAACAAACAAGCGTGATGCGACTGAATGGTTCCCTCTCGTTTGTCAAGTTTCTTATGTTCTTATGTTTCACATTAAAACAAAAAAGGAAAGCACAGCAACTAAACATTTCTTAATCTACAGAAGAGAAAATTATTTAATAAGAGAATAAAAAGCATTTAGAAAACTCTGAGACTTTAGAAAAATAATGAAAGTTAATTACAAAAACATTCAAATACAAAATAACAAAAAAGAAAGCCAAAATTGTGTGCCTAAAAAAGCAAGACAAAACAAACAAAGCCAAATCCAGAAACAGAAGTCAGTAATTAAAAAACAGAGTAAGAAAACAACAAAATCCAGGAAGATCCAATAAACAAATACAATAACTATCCAAAATTTCAGTGCCAATCTGAAGGACTTGACTTTCAGCCTGGGCTTTTACAGGCAGTGAGTGTGCATTATGGCAGCCACACTGTCAAAATTCAGTTTAAAGGGGACAGAGCACATAACTAAGCACATAAAAACAATCTTCAAAATATAAACAATATATAGCAAAACATACAAATAACACATAAAACATCTATTTAGATGAGCCAGGAATAAAACCCTAGGTAAACACTAACAAATATTATTTTAAAATGTGGGAACAGCAGTGGCTATTTAGGTGCTCAAAAATATGTTTCTGTCTCAGCTACACAAAAGAGCACATATGCTGATTCTCAGCTTGCAAGAATCTGTTCCTGTAAAATGGGAAAGTACAACTTTTAGAAGCTGATACTGATATTAATGTGTGTATATTTATAGCAATAACTGAAATACAAAAAAGAGCAATATTATTTGGGGATTAATTGGACAGTGCCTGAAAGAGCATCAAATAAGCACATCAATTAGAGTTCTTTTGGGTAATCATTCCTAACCGTTACAGCCGTTTCAGTGAATAGCTGTCTGGGATCGGAATATGTCCACCTAATTTTCAGATATTCCTGTTTTTGCTGTTTACAATCATTTGCAGGTCTGACGGTTCACATGTCATTAATTACATGACACTTTATTAGGTTTAAATGATCATAATATGAAACATGCACCAATAGAAAAGAAAATGGGACTGCACAGTTGTCTTAAATCTAAAGAGCAGACAAAGGATCCTATCTGTTCTTCCACACTTCATGATACATTAAAGTCAACTTCTCTTAATAATCCTCACTCCTGTCTTACTTTTCTAATCCTCTGAGATCACTACACTTCACATCACATTTCATATTTGGCAAAAGTTTTATATCTACTATGTACGGCATTAACTTTTTGGTGACTGCCCCTCATTCATGTGTCCTTCTCTTTTCTGTTACAAGTTCTATGTGTTTTACAATGGACATCCTTACCACGGACACAATTTTGCTTACTTTATTCATTAATTAATTTTCCCCACTTTTATGAAGTGCATATGTTCCTTTCCCCGGCCACATTTGTTACTTCATACTGTAGGATTCCAAAGTATTCCCAGGCATACTGTGAGATATAATCCTTTCAGCAAACCCTAGGTATTCCCTGCGGTCTGCTGATCATGCCTATAAAACCTCCACAGGAAGGCATCCATCTCAGAGGACTGAACCACCTCAATTGGCTCCTCTAGATAAAAAAGCACAGCTCTGGTATAGTCCAAACCCCACTGGGATGGTGCTTACATTTTTCTGAGTATACAGACACAGCTCTCACTGTGATTATACAGGGTCTGAATTATTCTCTCTCAGTAACCCCTAAAAGAATCACTTAAGAAACACTTCATATGCCTTCTCTATGTCCACAAAACATATGCAGATTGAATAGTGTGACATATGGCCAGCAGTTTATCCTGGCCAATACCCCCACATTGCTAGATGGAGCTCTCCCTGCAACATGGAGGGGCCCCAAATTCCAGCAGGGCATCATGGACGCTGGACTTTCTCTTCACCGCCCCGCTGGATGCAGTGGGAGCCACCAGGGGATGCTGCAGGGAGGAACAAGGATTTATATTTTCCATATAGCCTATTTTCCATAAATACTCCTTAGTCATGGGGACGGAAGAAACAAAGTACTTCCGGGCTGAAGAAAAGAAGGAGTTTTTAATCTGACCCGGAAGTGCTATGAAATCACATGGACTGAGGGACAGAAGCACTTCCGGGTCAGGGACTGTAAAAGGACGATGGGAAACCCCAGCAGGAGGACCCGAGTTGGGAGGGTGTGGAACGGAGCTACTGGGAGTGGAGGATTAGGAATTGTGTTTATTATTAGTGTATTGATTTATTGAGTATTGTGGAGGGGAGGTGCTTTGTGCACAGTATTATTATAATAAATTTAATTATTGGACTTTTACCTGGTGTCTCAACGTGTTGTCTGAGGGTTCAAGGGGCAACAGCGACCCCTATCTGTCACAGTAGGCATACTCTTATGCCCCCTCCAGGATCCTCATGAGCATAAAGTGCTGGATTATTATACCATGGCCAGTACAGAATCCACATTGCTCCCAATGGAACTGAGGTTCCACGACTGGGCAAAGTCTTCTTTCCAGTACCCTGGAATAAACTTTCCCAGAGAGGCTGAGTAGTGTGATCCTCCAATAGTACTAGTAATAGCACACATTACAGTCCCTTCATTTTAAAAATGAATACCGCCATCCCAGTCTGCCATTCCAGTGGCACTACTCCCGACTACATTGAAAGTGGGTAATTCATGACAACCCAACAATATCTAGAGCCTTCATTTCAGGATGGATTTCATCGAACCCTGGGGACTTGCCACTACCTCAGTAACCTCCCTCAGGGAAATGGGTATTGATCCTCCATCAGCTACTGGCTATGCCTCCTTCACAGAGGACATGTCTGTTAGATTCAGGACTTCCTCAAAATGTTCTTCCATCACTAGACTACATCCTTAGTCCAGGTAACAGCCTGGGTGAAGCCCTGCCTTTCCCTTCTGATGGTTTACCAGAACCTTTTTTAACACTAGAATTACCAGAGCCTACGAAAAAACTCGTAGATCCGGCCCACCTTAAATCGCTTCTTAAATCCATTCGCACCTCTCCGCCAGCGTCTTTTGTCATCTAAATGTGCTGATAAACGCAAGCTGCAAGCAGCCGGCTATTCCATCCCTCCACTGACTTAGAACGTGCACGAACTTCTCCCAGCTCATGCCTTGATTGATTATCTGGGAGTGAAGTGGAGTTTTAGAGTGGAAATAATAGATCGTTATTTGGAACACACGCATTTCATGTGTGTTCCGTTTCTACAGTAATCTGCGTAAACACATTGTTAAAACAGAAACTTTTTCACATTTTAGTAATAAATGTTACAAAATGTAGGCATAAATTATAAAATGTGTAAAGCCTGAAGTCGAAAGATCAAATAAACACTTTCACAAAAGGTTTAAGAATGATACAAGAGCTTCCATGGTGTACCGGTAAGATTTGCTGACTTAGCATGCAGCAGACTTGCCATATCTCAGAGACTCAAGTTCGATTCCCCACTGGGAGAAAAAATGTTTTTTTTTTTTTTTTTAACCTTTGCCGCTCTGCCTGCCTGAACTCCCTGTCTATCTATATAGTAATAACAGTAATTTTAGTATTATATAGCAGCTTCCCTGTCTGCCTATCATATAGTGCCTTTTCTTCCTATCTATCTGTTTGGCACCCCATAGGCACTGTATAATAGATATATAAAAAAAACAGCTAAGGGGATAGATATACAGATAGATAGGAAGGAAAGGCACTATATGATAGGCAGACAGGGAAGCTGCTATATAATACTAAAATTACTGTTATTACTATATAGATAGACAAGGAGTTCAGGCAGGCAGGCAGAGTGGCGAAGGTTAAAAAGAAAAAAAAAAAACATTTCTCCCCAGCGGGGAATTGAACTCGGATCTTTAAGGCATGGTAAGCCTGTTGTACTCTGAGTCAGCAAATCTTAACATTATACCACAGAAGCTGTCATATCAATCTTGAACCTTTTGTGAATCTGTTTATTTAATCTTCGGGCTTCAGGCTTCACACATTTTATAGTTTATGCCTACATTTTGTAACATTTATTACTAAAATATGAAAAGGTTTCTGTTTTGACAATTTGTTTACACAGATTACTGTAGAAACGGAACACAAATGAAATGCGTGTGTTCCAAATAATGATCTATTATTTCCACTCTAAAACTCCACTTCACTCCCAGATACTCAATCAAGGCATGAGCTGGGAGAAGTTTGTGCACGTTCTAAGTCGGTGGCGGGATGGAATAGCCGACTGCTTGCAGCTTGTGTTTATCAGCACATTTAGATAACAAAAGACGCTGGTGGAGAGATGCGAATGGATTTAAGAAGCGATTTAAGGTGGGCCGGATCAACGAGTTTTTTCGTAGGCTCTGGTAATTCTAGTGTTAAGCCTGATCGACAGTCATCAAAACAATGGAGTTCCCACCTGAGACCCTTTCTTGGATACCTTCCAACAGAGGCCTGGTACTCTGGGCCGTTATTTGGTGCATAAAGACATATGACCATCAGCGTCCTTCCCTCCACAGCCTTCAGCCGAACAGAGGCAGCCATTTTATTGTACAGGACAAACTCCAACATGGCATTGACCAGGCAGGGGCTCAATATGAAACCCACTCCAACCCACCGCCTTCCCCTGTACAATTCCAGAGTAAAGACGAGTTCAGACTCTTTCATGAGGTTTGGCTCCAGAACCAACAGAGTGAGTGGATGCGAGCCAAAGTATATTTAGTTGGTAGCATTTTACTACTTTCCCCACTCAATTGCCCATTTGCATTTATCTTAACTTTATAAAATATTCTTAGGTACTTAGAAATCTCTCTTCAGACACAATTTCCTGCATTCATTCAACAAGGTTACTATGATATACCTCACCAAAAGTCTTTTCTTGATCTAAATGTCTAAATGTATGAAACTTAATGTCTACCCAAAAGAATCTCTTAACAATGCTAAATCCTCTGCTGAACCAATTATTGACAGGTAACTGACAGAATGACCTTAGTCAAAAGGCTGTGAAGCAGTAACAGCTAAATTACTATTTTATTCAACCTCACATAAACCTCATTGTCTTTGAGTATACAGATTAATGAAAGCTGGCACATAATCAACAGACCTGAATGTGTAGCAACTGCCAATTATTATTACAAAGTTCTATAATTGTCATATCTATAAAGACATTTTGGCATCAGATATTTTATGAATTTTTTTGTCCATTTGAACAGTAGCAATGTCAGTATACTCACTGTAGCTAATATAAAAAGTAACATTTTCTTTTACAAACTCTAATGGTTAGTTATGCTTAAGAACAGAATGTTCAATACTCAGAGGGATAGATACTTCCCCTTTATGCTAATTTTAGAGAGATGTTGCATTTCTGATGCAAGACTACCAGTCAAAATGTCTTACTGCCACAGGGTGAAATGGTTCTGCATAAACAATTTGAAATGAATAAATCAGTAATGCAGTTAAAGAGGATATTATGCTGTATTAATAAATACCAGCATTGTGCATAAATAATCTGTGAAAGATTATTTTATTTTTTGAAAAACTGAAAGCACTCCAAGCCCATGAAGGTAGAAAGACAATATAATTTTTAATATTTGCTAAGTACTGAATGTTTATTTAGTAACTCTAAAAGGCATTAAATAGACAGATCACACTTTAGCACATAGAATTTAAGGGAAATATAGTACAAGAAGTGTCATCCAAAAAGGTGGTATCAGTTATTAGACCCCTCACTTTGTTCATTAATGGAACTGTGTTTGCCAGTACACAGACTTATACAGAATTAATTTCCATTAGAAGTAAGCAAATACCGAAGCAGGGACTACATAAGCTGCCTAGACACAAGTTGGGGGCTAATCACCCTTGGCTGGGTCACCTGGGTGAGGATGTATGATGTTGAACCAAAACACCTGATGACCCCAGGTTCCATCACTGATGATGTGTCTAGGTTGCACTGTAAGGTGTGTGTTATATCAGTATGTTTCTTTACCTGCAGCAATAGCAAACAATCCATGTGAGGAAGCTTGAGTTTATGGTGGATCTCCAGTAATTAGAAGAACTGATAAACAGTTTTGTACAGTCAATGGAGAATCTTAAAGAATAGGGGATGATCAGACAACCAAGAAACATAATTCCAGAATAGATTTTAAAAACTAGATATTCTTTTATTATTTGTTTGCTCTCGATAGGGCAAACCTTTAAAATACTGTGCCATAAGCATTGTAAGCCATTCCTCGAGCAAGTTAACATGGGGATATTGGGTTTTCATGGGGCTTCAATCAGGGCTGGACTGGGATTAAATTTCAGGCCAGATATCTCACACCCACCCAGGCCACACTTTAGATGTATCAGCAATTTCTTTTCATAAGCTCCAGGGTCTCCAGAAAGCTCCTTCACTATCCTTACACAATGCAAGTTTTTATTTTTTAATCTCACAAAAAGGTAGGCATGCTAAAACCCATATTTTCATATTCCACCAATGTAGCTCATCCTTTGATTATCTGCTACTAAATGCAGAAACCTTTGTTCATAATGGAAGAGTGCCCCTGATGTAATCTCTAAAATTCTTTAAAGTCTCTTTGAAATCCTTTTTTTTTTTTTTTTTTTACAATACTCAGATTGTCACATATGTCTGACAGATTTGTCTGCTTGGCCCCTGTTGGCAAATGTATGCCTGTATGACAAAAACCACATTCACAGATCAGTCAATTTCTCAACTGTGGTTACTGAATATTCACACAAAATTCTATATTTTTATATGTTGTTTGTGGTAATGGATTATAAAATTGTTTAATCTCAAAATTTTATTGAGAAGTGAGTTCCATAAGCATCAATGGGAACCAACACTGAAAAGAAAGTAGACAATGTGAAAACATTCCTAAAAACATCTCAGTTTACTAGTGTTGCTATCCAGTCCTATGCTCACAATATCCTAAGCACATGTATTTTTGCTAAAATATAGTTAAATTAACCACTTTTGGAAAATCCCTTTATGAACAGTATGGGGAGTGTGTTTAAACTGAACTGAAGACAGGCTTCTACCCCCATTCCTTGGTCATCTCACCCCAATGCCATATTCCTGGGTTTCTCAACAGTAGTTATTTCCAAATTATTCATGTCTCTCAGACGTTGATTTGACATGAAGCACCTTGGTGGCCTATGTAGGGCTATTTCTGGACAGGACCAATGAGTAAGGGAAAAGGTTGGTCTTCAATTTGGAAGCTCAAGCCTGTTTCACTGAACTCCCTAGCCATTAATGAGAGGATTTTTGTGGAAGTGGCTTACTGAAAAATATTTTAGCCAAAATAGATAGATAAAAAAACCCTAATTTTCCTGGTGGAGATTCTATTGTATAGATTCTTTGCTAACAGTAGCAAATATTGCTAAAGAGACATGGCATATTGAAGCCCAAAACTCACTGTGCACATTCTTAACTGAACTCAAGAGGTTATCTGTTGTGAGTCTATTCCTCAGTTTTTACTATAAAATATTCATAATTGACAAAGCCTGTTCACACAAATAAGTTGAGGTATACTAGATAATTCTTATTAGGACCAGTCATCCAAAAAATCACAGGCATCTTGCAACTTTTATTGTATTGCTTAAGTTCCACAGTTTCTTGAAGCTGAATGATTTCCAGGTCAAATTGATCACTTGAGCACCCAAGGTGAACCACTAGTTTTGAAATGAACTCAAGATTTCCAATGAATGCAGAACACGACAAGTCCAACATGAATTCAGATTGTACAAAATCTTTAAACTGGTCTTTAAATTCTTGTATTTTTCCAAACACACTAGAGAATTGCTCTGCAGAATTTTTTTGTTTCATTTTCCTTCAAAGAGATAGATCTGAGGCCATTTGCTTTAAATTAGGAAAGCAATTAATTTCTCGTTCAGCTAAAGCTCACTGAAACAAGTCCAACTTTCTAACAAACACCTTCAAAGAGCTGTAGAGTTTGCTAATGAAATGAGAATCCTGTACTTTCAAATTTAGATGGATGGAAAGTCAGTTTAAAAAGTCATTTAAAAAATCTATGTCTAATAATCATGCAGAACTTGATAACTCATCAAACTGTTGGTCATTCTCAGCAAAAAAATCTCTAATGTGCAGCAACGCACGTAAATATTCCTTTACCTTCCCTTCAAATCCAGAGCATTAAGAAGAACATGAAACTGGTAATGATTTATTGCCCTTGTGCAAAAAAAAATTAATAATTTTATGACAACACTCATTATTGAATTGAGCTGCAGATTCATACTACATAATGAATTTCCCAAAATACTTGTTTTTCATTGTGAACACCACCAACCCTAAATGCATCACAGTCATAGCAGGCAAGCCATTGGTTGTGACAAAACATGCAGTAACTTTATATAGTGGCATATTTAACTTCTTCTAGAACTGATTTAAAGAGTGGTGTAAACATCATTATCAATAAAAATAACGTACTTATATAGCACACATGAAAGTAACTCAAGGAGTTTTACAGTAATGAAAGCTAAACAGTGTTACAAAAAAAAAAAGAAAAACTAAAGAACAGTTATTTATAACAGTGGAGAATCATAATGGTCAACTTTACTAGAAACTGTGGTCAGATGGCCAGGGAGGATAGGAAAATAACTCCAGTTGGTGGGATGTTGAATGTTGGAGAAAATAAACCTGTAGGTTAATTTTCAAAGCCAAAAATCCTCCCAGCATGACCTGGACATTGCATCATCATTAACAGGATACTCTGGTGTGAAGCAAGGAGTTTGACACCAAGGTTGCCTAGACAAGAAGTCTCACTGAAGTAATCTAAGAAAGAGTAATGACACAGCTACAAGAATAAAAGATTGATGTACAGTAATAGTGTAATACCAGTGAATACAAATGGGAACAAAGAATAACAAACATAAGGAAGAAGGAGAAAACAAGAAGACAAGGACAGAAAATAATGGAGGAAAACTGCAAGTGAAACGATGGAAATATATACAGCTTAGTTAATCAAGTCTAAGCACCATTAAATAGCACTTATGGGAGAGTAGAGCAAAGCCTTGAAGAAGTTTCTATTGCCCATATTGATTATTAGGATATCTACAGTATAACAATACCTGACATCACTGAAATTGGTAAGCTGTTGGAAAATGGCAGGTTACAGTATCAAATGAAAATAAGATCAGGAGATGGAATCTCAAAACAAAATAGTACTCAGGGTCATTATTAGAAAGTCAAACTAACATGCAACAAAGGCAAAAACGTGATCAATATATATTGCTTAAGAATGTAAAGTAGGAATGTTTGTATTCTGGGCATTTAAGACAAAGTACTCTTGTAAAGGACAACGGTTGATTAGCAGTGGTGGCTTATATACCATCGAGCTGATGTGACTTCTGGGGCCATGCCCCTGACAGCAGACAACTGGCCCAACAACAGGAACACATAATTATGGTGCTCTTAAAAAATAAGGTGGCATTGTGGTAAATAAAAAAATATAATGATAAAGTAAAAGTTAAAGTCAGTCAGTCAGTCAAAACAAAATATAATCACAAGTTGAAAGTGAAACTGAATTCAGCATGGCTCAAAATATAAAAAGAAAAATACAAAGGCTTAGAGAAAAATGAACAAAGTTACAAATTTCATAACAATCCCAGGCAAGAGGGCAAAGAATGGCGAGAGGTAATGTAACCTTACACAGTGGGGTGTTGAGAGAAGAGATATTTCTTTTTTATTTCAGTAGATCTCAAAGAATGAAAAAAGAGAATGTACAGATAGTGTAGAAGAAAAAAAGACTATAACATTCTTAGCAATGACTGAAGTTGCAAATGAAAGAAAAATGATGAAGACTGAAGTGTAAATTAAAATTGGAAATATATGAACATTACCAGCCAAGAATCACTAAAGGCACATACTGTGCTATTTTTCCAAAGAGGATAAACACAAGGTCAGCCAGCAATAATGGCAAGATTATGAAAAATTTGTGTTTGAATGTGCCATTTCACAGAAGGACTAATATGTCTTTCTACATGGTGCCAGACAGAATAGGGCCAGGGAGATTCAGAATGGTTTAGCTTTCAGTGAGGCAAAAGGAATACCTGGCAGGAAATGAGGGAAGGAATGAAAATGTAACCAAGTTGAAGGTGGCTAGAGAGAAGATAGATAAGAACAGAGTGGGTGGTGGGTAAAGCTATATGGTAGAATTACAAATCAAGCAGAGACACAATGTGTGCAGGCTGTTACAACTCAGTGCTGTATGTTCATAAAAATTCAGAGATCAGAAGTCTGAATGGCAGCAAGAAAGGCAGAACCACTGAACTTCTAAAATTAAAGGGAGACAAAATATGTATTTTGACAATGGCCAGGCATTTTAAAAAGAAGAATGGACGCTTAGGCATGGTTTTAAAGCACTAATTTTATTTAAAATGCAGAAATAATTAGGATAAGAGTCTGCAGACATAAATTATTAAGTGAAAAAAGAGAGTATTTGTTTAAACTGATTTTATAGTCTTACAGTTTTTGTTACATTCTGAAAGGGGGTAAAGCATGGGATTATCAGAAAGAACATTAATAAGGGGAAAAAAGATATAAAATTAATATAGAGACAGAGAGAGTTATATTGTGTTTGAGGAGTTATAACTAAGAATGAGGATGAACAGCTGAAAGTTATGGATCTCTGCTCCTCGAATTCCTAGCATGTATTAAAAGAGCAGTGTTTGACAGTGGTGAGGTCTGCGGTAGGAGTGACAGATGCATTCAAGTTGGAAGTGGGATTACATCAGGGATTGGCTCTGAGCCCTTTCTTATTTGCAATGGTGATGAACAGGTTGACAGATGAGATTAGACAGGAGTCCCTGTGCACTAGGATGTTTGCTGATGACATTGTGATCTGTAGCGATAGTATGGAGCAGGTTCAGGAGACCCTGGAGAGGTGGAGATGTGCTCTAGAGAGGAGAGGAATGCAGGTCAGTAGGAACAAGACGGAATACATGTGTGTAAATGAGAGGGGGGTCAATGCAATGGCGAGGATGCAGGGAGTAGAGTTGGCGAAGGTGGATGAGTTTAAATACTTGGGATCAACAGTACAGAGTAATGGGGATTGTGGAAGAGAGGTGAAAAAGAGAGTGCAGGCAGGGTGGAAGGGGTGGAGAAGAGTGTCAGGAGTAATTTGTGACAGATGGGTATCAGCAAGAGTGAAAGGGAAGGTCTACAGGAGTGTCAGAAGTAGTGAGACCAGCTATGTTATATGGGCTGGAGATGGTGGAACTGACCAGAAAGCAGGATACAGAGCTGGAGGTGGCAGAGTTAAAGACGCTAAGATTTGCACTGGGTGTGACAAGAATGGATAGAATTAGAAATGAGTACATTAGAGGGTCAGCTCATGTTGGACGGTTGGGAGACAAAGTCAGAGAGGCGAGATTGCATTGGTTTGGACATGTGCAGAGGAGAGATGGTGGGTATATTGGGAGAAGGATGCTAAGGATAGAGCTGCCATGGAAGAGGAAAAGAGGAAGGCCCAAGGAAAGGTTTATGGATGTGGTGAGAGAGAACATTGCAGGTGATGGGTGTAACAGAGCAAGATGCAGAGGACAGAAAGATATGGAAGAAGATGAAATGCTGTGGCAACCCATAACGGGAGCAGCCGAAAGAAGAAGAAGATTAAAAGAGCAGTGTTTCTATCACTGTTTGCTGGGTAAGATCTGAAAGATAAGGAAATTTATCAGGATACTCACTCAAAGGGGATGATAGCAAACTTTTAACTAATTGTAGTCCTTTTTGAATCTCTTTTATTCATGACCTGTTAAAAGAACGGCCGGTTAATACAATCAAAAGATTTCTTGTTGTCACTTGAGAGCTGTTGTTTATTCAGTGATATCATGGAGCCCTAAGTTAGCCAAAAGAGGATAAAGATGAATGGAGAGCTAAAGGTTTAGCATCAGTATGTATGCTTTACCATACTGATCTTCCACAATTGTTTTAAGCAAATCGGACCACTGCTTCAAGACTAGATACTTAATTCCAATTCAACTTGTCATTATACCATACAGTAAAATTATTTGTTGTTTTTTTCACTAAGAAAGAAAGCAATACCCTGTAAGGAAGAACTAGATCGCCCAACAAGTGTCTTGAGCTGAAATTACCTTTTATTTATAGAATTGTTCTCCCAGGTGAGCTTCATCCTCCTTCTGTCCTGACACTGACATCCCAAGGAAATTTAGGAGGCTCCTTTAATACAGGACCTGGGAGCACTTCTGGTGCTAGTATATTGCACTGAGCAAACACAGGTGGAAGCCCTTCCAAGAAGGGACAGCCAACCCCTACATCTCCCCCTGGATGCATGGAACTCAGCGGGACTGTCCAATGGGACTTAATTTCCCAGTATGCCCTGTGGTTATGTATTTATGGGTTCACAGGCCCAGTGATACTGTCACCCACCGTGTCAGGGGAAGCATACTGTCTTTAAAGGCTGTCTCCCCAAATCCCTTTCAGGTAATGCTTTTTTATCCACTCCCACTGGGATGCCAGTCCATCCATTTCCCATAACATGCAGGCACTTTGCTGGCTGAAGCAAAGACAGGCCCTGCCTGTCTTTCTGACCACCCATTACATCAGCCTCCCAGCTGCCGTCCATCACATCATCTATATAACAATGCTGAGCTCACTGGTCCTGCTATAATAGATAGATAGATAGATAGATAGATAGATAGATAGATAGATAGATAGATAGATAGATAGATAGATAGATAGATAGATAGATAGATAGATACTTTATTAATCCTAATAAACCAGAACATCCAAATCAAAGCAGAACACAAAAAAAATTTATATCCATTAATGTGAAAGCCATAGAAATACTTCTTTACCTGCAGTGGCCATAAAGCCCACATGTGGGGAAAGCCACCATTTCCATGTGATGAGGCATTTGTGTCTAAACTGCTACAAAACATTTACTTTTCTAAGGCACCATTGTTAATAAACATCAAATTACTGAAATGTTCTACACATAAATGAATCTACTAAGGACTCTGGCTTTTTTACACCACTGGTAAATACATATCCACAGCAATTAACCTAAGAAAACGTATCCAAATTTAAAATATATTACAAACTGGCACAAGCATCTATGAAAGACAAAGAAGATATCACAATCCAGCAAAGGGAAAAAGAGTGGTTCTAATATTTAATTAATACCAAAGATCCAAGTTGAATCTACATATTTCAATGGTGAATTTTTGTGATAAAGTATGGAGATGGAAAGAAACAGGCCCGGCCATAGGCATAGGCGAAGTAGGCGACCGCCTAGGGCCCCGGCGTCCGGGGGGCCCCGGATCGACGGTGGCCAGGCCCCCGGCCCGCCCCTTCCCTCGCAATGCATTCCAAAAGTTTCAAATATCCCAAAAAATAAAAAAGGACAAAAAAACTAAAAAAAGAAAAAATACAAAAAAACTAAGCTTGGCTTAGCTACATACCGCCACGTGGTGCCCAGTGGAAACAGTTCAAACTGGCTAAATTGTAGCAGCTAACTACTCCGGGCGAAAAAGGGACGCAGGGTGATGACCTCGTAACGTTACAAGAAAACGTCTCCTTGGTCTAATTTTCACGCATTTTGCAGAGCTTCCAGGGGGGCTCTGCCCCCCTCAGGGGGCCCCTGGACCCCCCTTTCGCCTAGGGCCCCATAATACCTAAGACCGGGCCTGAGAGAAATGGATATTATCATACTAGTTTTGTATTATTTTCCTCTATAGTGACCTGATGCGTTACTCATGATTAGATCTAGACACAAGAGAAACCAAATCATAGGGAGAACAAGTACAAAAACAATGAACCAGAAGCAGATTTTGAAAACAAAAAATAATATTGATTTATCAGCCCCTGTGACAAAAACAAATCATTTATCATTTAGCTGTCAGAAATTATTTGGAATTGTTTTACTTGCATTATTCTGAAGGACAATACAATCATCTATCACAGACTGGCTGCAAGATGTAAAAAAGTTAAATTATAGAGATGAAAAATAATATTAAACACACTTTACCTACTTGTCCTTTATGTAGCTAATGTCCCCTGTACACCATAAAATATGTTTTATATAAGCTCTAATCCTGCCTGCCTCTTAACTTTTTTTTTCTTTACAGATTCACAGTTGCAGCCAAAGTGGTACAGTGATATTAGAGAGCCTTCATGAAGGCCAGTGATTGTCAGAAAGATTTAAAAAGTCCTTTTCATAAAAATCAATATATTATACTGCAATCTATCCATCACTCAAAAATCTGCCCTCATGCACCTTAAGTGCAGACACTTCTGTGTGAGAAACCAAAGTCCTGGCCAGAAGGAGTTACAGTTAGCAATACAGTTCTACCCCTACACAACCAAAGCTAAAACCCTGATCTGTCTTTTTCTCCTCAAAAAGTTATTCAGTATTAAGGAATAAAAATGGTGGCATGGTGGTTAGTTTTGCTATGTTACAACTGTAGTGGACTACATTTAAAGCCCGAGCACTTTATGAAGGGCCAAACAGGCCATAAATCATATGTTTGTGTGTATACTCTATTGGTTTACATGTTCACACTATTGATTTATATGAGTATTTACTATCGGTTTACATGCATACTTTAATGGCTTGTGTGCATACAATACTGGTTTCATTTATATGAATTGGTTAGTGCTTATATATTTTTGGTTTGTGTATGAACTATCAGTTTGTATATGAATACTACCAGTTTGCATATAATCAACAGTATATTGATTTGCACTTGTATATCACTGGTTCAGGCACCTTAATTATTGGTTAGTGAGTGAACTGCATTGGTTTCCACTCATATATGCTATCAATTGCATATCAACTTTATTGGCTTGCATTCATATACTACTGGTCTGCTTACCTAGCAGTGGTTTTGTGCATGCGCTGGTTGGATTCATTTGGGTAAATATACAGATTACACACATAAAAATATATGATTTATGGCCTGTTTGACCCCTCATTGCACTGTCTGTGTGGTGTTTGCATGTTTTCAGTCCCTATTTTTTCACTGTAGCTGATAAGGTTTAGTCCCAGAAGACATTCACAAAGAGTTGATCAACAACTTCAAAATGACAAAAAATGAATGAATATGAGTGTTGCTTCCAGCATCGCACGCAGCATAGTTGGGTGATGTTCTCCTCCTCCAACGATTATGCATTGGAAAGACTTGGTTAATATTTTTTCTGTTATTACTGTGACAGGAGCACAATATGGATTAAAAGGGCATTTACTACTTTGTGTGAGTACAACAGGGATGCCTGTCACCACAGTTAAATAAATAGTTAAATATTATTTTTCATATTTTATTTACATCATTCTATAGTACTGGACAAAATTCAGCTAATTTTAGAGCAAGATTTTTGAAGAAAGGAAATATAAAAGGCAGCTAAGAAACACAGAATCTGTTTTAAATTGGATGTTTTTTGCTAAAGCAACCAAAAGAGACCTAGTTTGTTAAAATCAGAATCTATTTCCATTTCTACACACCAATTAATATATTGATTAATCACCATTAAAACTATGTACAATTTCACATTTAATAGATGATGATTGGACTAAAAAAAATCTGATAAACAGAATGTCATGTCTTAAGTGATTTTAACACTTCCCCTTACATTAACTCTGAAATTGACTTTACTGTTGTCTCATTGACTTTACTGTGGAACCTATAGTCCTGTTTCAATTGATTTCAGTGCATTATTCTCTATTCTTAATGTCATGTCTTTTGAAGCTTATCCTAATGTTTATCAGTATCTCTTTTTTTTCTTCTACTTCTATTATAGCTACTTTAAAGTAGTACTCTGCTCATAAGTTATTTAGTCTGACACTGTATTATAATCTTGTTTGCTTTCAAAAGCATATTTTGTTAAAAGTGCTATGTAAATTAGGATTTCTTTTCTGTAAATATAAACTCTATTTGTTTATTATGAAACTTGGGTTGGGCATGATAAGCATTAAAGTAGTGGTTGCCAAACTTGTTTAACGTATGACCCACTTTTGGGTGAGAATTTCGTTGGCAACCCTCTGCACCCACTTTCGTACTCAACCCATTCATAAATAAACAACATGTTAGTAGTGGTAAAATACTTATCAAATCATATAAATACTAGTTCCATCTCTTACCCAGTAACACAGTTTGTTTGTCTTTGTTCTTTGTGTTCACTGAACTTTCCATCAGAAAGCGCGTGCTACTTATTTTTAATTACTGCATCGTTGCTCAATGGTATAATTTATATAAGCAGTATAAGAGATTGCCGGCAGCTCAACCCAGCCGGGACACCCCTGAGATGGAAGGATGGAGGAAGGCAGCTATTTGTGAACACTGCCTCCCCCAAAACACTAGATGGCAACTTTCCTGGAGTATAGCGGTGCTCTGGATTCCTGCAGGTCATTCTGGGACTTGGAATTTGGTTTCTCAGCCCTGCTGGGTACCGCTGGTGCCGCCAGGAGATGCTATAAGGGGACCTGGGGAGTCATGGTTTCCATAACCGGAAGTACTAGTGAGTCACGGGGATGGAAATCCAGAAGTACTTCTGGGCTGAAGAAAACTCAGCTTCTCCATCTGACCTGGAAGTGCTGGCAAGTCACATGGGACAGAAGCACTTCCAGGCCAGGCACTATTTAAAGGACTGTTGGGAGCCCAGCAAGCGAGCCAGAGTCGGGTGTAGGTGGATAAAGGTTGCTGGGAGGTGTGGAGGAGATATATAGAGAGAATTGTAATTATTATTGAGAATTGTGGTGTTATTTGCCTATTTATTGTGGCTGTGGTGCTTAGGGCACTGTCTTGAGAAGAAAATGAATTAAAAATACTTCTTGTTGCTTTTACCCTGTGTCCTGAGTGTCTGTCTGTTGGGTTTAAAGGGGCAACAGCGACCTCTAGCGTCCACAGAAGCTAAGTGCCATTATTTCTAAGCTGTGCACTGTGCTGTAGAGTGACAAGTAAAATATTGAATATTTAATGATAAGTATGAGCTATACTCATTTTTTTAAAGATGGATAAATTGTTAAAAAGATTACTGGAACCTTCTACATCTAGAAGTGAAAAAAATAAAAAAATAAGATTGTAAAGCAATTATTATCTCAAATATGGTTTTACTGTTTTTTCTAATAAACCACAGCGTGTTGTTGTTGTTGTCAGAAGAAAGTATGAAGATGTCAAAGCTACTTCAACATTTAAATACCAAACATCCAGACAAAAAAGACGAGCCTGTTGAATTCTTTGAAAGCTAAACTACCTCCACAAGGAGCAAGTAATTTTTACTTCGGCACCCACTACAAATGAAAAAGCAAGTTGTATTTCGTATTGCAAAAAGCCAATAAGCCACATACAATTGTGGCATATCTGATTTTACTGAAACATGTTGATATGATGCAAATAATGGTTGGTGAAAAAGAGGCTGACACAATTCAAAGAAGAGTAAGTGACACGACAGAAGATTTCGAACACAAGTTCTTTAAAATATTAAGAAATGCAAGTACTTCTCATTACAGATGGATGAATCTGTATTTCAAACTGCACCCACTTCTTCAAAATCGTCACCCTCTGAATTGGAGAGTGTTTTAAAATATGTCATTAAAGTGGTAACTTCCATCTCAGACTCACATTTTTCGAAAAATTTGTGAAGAAATGGGTTTGTTAAATATGAAAATCTTCTTTATTACACAGGAGTAAAACAGCTTTTGAGGGGTAACATTTTGAAAAGAACTCTCCAGTGAAGAGCAGAACTTTTGATGTAACTGCAAAACAAGAAATCAGAATATGCAAACTTATTTTTTCAATTCTTTTTGGCTTCATAAGCTGGCTTTCTTTGCTGATATTTTCAAACACTTACAGTAAACACTTTGAGTACTAGTTTGCAAGGCCACGTTGTTATTAAAATAACAGCCAGGGATGAAATCAATTGATTTATAAAGAAACATGATTTCTGGTTGACTTCAATTAACAAAAAGACATTTGATTCATTCCAGTGAATTCAAGAACATAACCCATGTTTAATATAGTAAATTCTGAGATGAGCTGCTATCTCAGGTGACCATGTTAACGTGAGCCTTGAGCCCTCTTTTAGTAGCTTCCTCTGTATGTATTCTGAAGTGCACTTGCTTAATAACATATCTCTGATTTGATTACCTCTGTGACCCTCGAAACCACAGTCTTTAGCGGTTAGCCTGAGCTACGTAACAAACTGTTGAATAGTGTCACCTTGACTTTGTATCAGCTTGTAGAAAGCTTGCCTTTCAAAAGTCATGTTAACCTGGGCCAAAAAGTAAGCGTTTAACACAGCTAGTATGCTGTTGTAATTCCACCAGCTAACCTGCACATCCAAACCTGCATGTTGCAAAAGTTATGCCTTTCTCCATTGTTTTGC